>NW_027507685.1:253099743-253142243 GCF_037356315.1 Lithobates pipiens
TATATATATATATATATATATATATATATATATATATATACATAGTTAGTAAGGTTGAATAAAGACATAACTACTATATATATATATATATATCATCCAATTCAACTTGGGTGAATGTCTACAATTGTCCCTATCCCTGTACATCGCACACTCACATCGGTCCCTACCCTCAAGAAGCCCACAATCCAAGGTCCCCATTCATATACTAGGGGCCAGTTTTGGACAGAAGCCAATTAACCTACCTACATGTCTTTGGAGTGTGGGAGGAAACCGGAGTACCCGGAGGAAACCCACGCAGACACAGGGAGAACATGCAAACTCTAGGCAGGTAGTGTCGTGGTTGGGATTTGAACCAGTGACCCTTTTTACTGCTAGACGAGAGTGCTAACCACTACACCCCTTTATATATCTATCTACATCAGGGGTCTTCAAACTACGGCCCTCCAGTAGTTCAGAAACTACAATTCCCATCATGCCTTGTCATGTCTGTGAATATCAGAGTTTTACAATGCCTTATGGGAGGCGCAGTCCCACAGCAGCTGGAGGGCCGTAGTTTGAGCATATCTGATCTAGATAGATAGATATGAATAGATATATATCTCTATAGATATCTCTCTCTCTCTCTCTCTCTCTCTCTCTCTCTCTCTCTCTCTCTCTCTCTATATATATATATATATATATATATATATATATATATATATATATATTTATTTATTTATTTATATATATATATATATATATATACACATATATAGATATATATATATTGTTATATATATATATATACACATTTTCCCTTTTTATAAAATATTTGTTTTCAAAGAGAGGGGTCCTCCTTTTTTTTGGCCCCCGAAACGCGTTGGCTTTAGGGACAAAACATCTTATTTTACCTTGGAATAAATCTGCGTTTGGATTAAAAGCCACTAAAACTGATGCCTTTCCAGTTGCCGGCGGGTCTATTATAAGAGATTTCTACATTGACCTTGCTTTCTCCATGACGGGTTGCTGTTTGTTAATGTCTGCACTCCTTGTAGAACCAATTTCAAATGGTAATAGGGGAAAAAAAGAAGAAAAAAAAATCTATTTTACTTTTTTTTTTATAAATATAGAATGGAGTGCTACTTTTATTTTTTATTTTTTTTAAGGTTTGACTTTTGAACAGCAGCTAAACGACACCTCTGAAGTGTTGCGGATAACAAGGGAGCAACAGAGACGTCGTAACAACAGAAGAGGCAAAAAAAAAAGTATATAAAAAGAAAATCTAAATTGCTTTTATGTGCTTTGATCCGGGGGGGGGGAAGAAAAAAAAAAGAAAAAAAAAAATCACACAGGACTCTGAAAGTGATTGTGCCGGTGATTCTCGCCGCCACCAACGGGGGTCTCTGCGGGCTTTTTATTGAGTCCGGCGTCACGTCAACGTTAGAAGAACAAGGGATCCTTAGATGTTCACTCGGAGAAAAGTGGCAAAAGCAAAAAAATAAATAAAATAAAAAATAAAAAACGCATTTAAAAGAAAACAGAGAATAAGACAAAAAGCGGAATAACTCGGACCGTTTATTGAGAAATCACGACGAGTCGCCGGTAATTTGATGTGATTAGTGAGTAATCATCGCGCCAGAAGATATAAATAAATAACCAGCTCAGCGAGATTAATAAACTATTTTTTTTTTTTTTTTTAATGAGCGAGAGTCTATGAGGCCAGACTGCTTGGGTAACGAATGCATTAAGGAAACAAATTCGCAATGATGTGACTGTATTATGCAAAACAAATTGCTTTCAATAATTCATTAAGTTCAAAGCATATTTGCGGAATGAGCAATCGACGGCGGGTGAATCCTGTTCAATAAAAAAAAAAAAAAAAAAGTCTCCGGTGAACAAGAGCGCCGCTCCGACTGAAAGCGCGGGCGAATTGCCGAACTATTGTTTTGGAGAGGGATTAGATGGAGGTGAAATATGAAGAGAAAACCTCACAACTTGATTTCTGAATATATATATATATATATATATATATATATATATATATATATATATATATATATATATAGCTTAATGAGAGGTCCTCTTTACGCCCTGATAAAGGGAGGGGGGTCAACCCCCGAAACACGTTGTCTTTGAGATAAAACTCATCTTATTTTACCTTCGCAATAAATCTAATGTCTGGATGATATTTGTGTTTTTTGATTCCTTTTTAACCAATGACAGATTCTCTTGTGGGACTAAAAAAATAAATAAAAAAATAAATAATAAAAAATAATAATAAAAAAAATAAAATAAAATAAATATATATATATATATATATATATATATATATTTTTTTTTTTTTATTTTTTTTTTTCTTAGTCCCACAAGAGAATCTGTCATTGGTTAAAAAGGAATCAAAAAACACAAAAATCATCCAGACATTAGATTTATTGCGAAGGTAAAATAAGACGAGTTTTGTCTCAAAGACAACGTGTTTCGGGGCTTTGCCCCCTCCCTTTATCAGGGCGTAAAGAGGACCTCTCATTAAGCTGCTAATAATACGTTTATATATATATATATATATATATATATATATATATATATATATATATATATATTATTTTTTTTTTCTATTTTTTTTTGTTTATTTTTTTATTTTTTTAGTCCCATAAGAGAATCTGTCATTGGTTAAAAAGGAATCAAAAAACACAAAAATCCTCCAGACATTAGATTTATTGCAAAGGTAAAATAAGACAAGTTTTGTCTCAAAGACAACGTGTTTCGGGGGTTGACCCCCCTCCTTTTATCAGGGCGTAAAGAGGACCTCTCATTAAGCTGCTAATAATACGTACATGGGGGAAATACACTATATTACCAAAAGTATTGGGACACCTGCCTTTACACACACATGAACTTTTAATGGCATCCCGGTCTTAGTCCGTAGGGTTCAATATTGAGTTGGCTCCGCCCTTTGCACCTATAACGGCTTCAACTCTTCTCGGAAGGCCGTCCACAAGGTTTAGGAGTGTGTCTATGGGGGAATGTTTTTTTATTTTTATTTTTTTTAAACTTAATTTTTTTATTGAGGTATTTCCAAATTTTAACATACATTATCAAACAGATATTTCCTCCGAGGCCCAGCCTCCCTCCCCATTACTTCCCACTGCTTGAGTGGACGGTGTGGCTGATATACTATAGACGGATGTCCGCAAGGTTTAGGAGATGTGTCTATGGGAATGTTTGACCATTCTTCCAGAAGCGCATGTGTGAGGTCAGGCCTTGATGTTGGACGAGAAGGTCTGGCTTGCCGTCTCTGCTCTAATTCATCCCAAAGGTGTTCTATTGGGTTGAGGACTCTGTGAAGGGCAAGCCAAGTTCCTCCACCCCAAACTCGCTCATCCATGTCTTTATGGACCCTGCGTTGTGCACTGGTGTGCAGTCATGTTGGAACAGGAAGGGGCCAACCCCAAACTGTTCCCACAAAGGTGGGAGCATGAAATTGTCCAAAATGTCTTGGTATGCTGACGCCTTAAGAGCTTCCTTCACCGGAAATAAGGGACCAAGCCCAAACCCCTGAAAAACAACCCCCACGCCATAATCCCCTCTCACCAAATGATTTGGACCAGTGCACAAAGCACTGAAGGTGTTCTATTGGGTTAAGATCAGGAATCTGTGCAGGCCAGTCAAGTTCCTCCACCCCAAACTCGCTCATCCCTGTTTTTATGGACCTTGCTTTGTGCACCGGTCCAAATCATTTGGTGGAGGGGGGATTATGGTGTGGGGGGTTGTATTTCAGGGGTTGGGCTTGGTCCCTTAGTTTCAGTGAAGAGAACTCTTAAAGCGTCAGCATACCAAGACATTTTGAACAATTTCATGTCCCCAACTTTGTGGGAACAGTTCGGGGGCGGCGCCTTCCTGTTCCAACATGACTGATCACCAGTGCACAATGCAAGGTCCATAAAGACATGGGTGAGCGAGTTTGGGGTGGAGGAACTTGACTGGCTTGCACAGAGTCCTGACCTCAACCTGATAGAACACCTTTGGGATGAATTATCACGGAGACTGTGAGCCAGGTCTTCTAATCCTGACCTCACAAATGCTCTTCTGGAAGAATGGTCAAACATTCCCATAGACACATCTCCTAAACCTTGTAGACGTCCTTCCCAGAAGAGTTGAAGCTGTTATAGCTGCAAAGGGTGGGCTAACTCAATATTGAACCCTACAGACTAAGACTGGGATGCCATTAAATTTCATGTGTGTGTAAAGGCAGGTGTCCCAATACTTTTGGTAATATAGTGTACTTCCCCCATGTACGTATTATTAGCAGTCTTATGAGGGGTCCTCCATAAGCCATGAAAAAGGGGAGGGGGGGGGTCTAAACCTCAAAACACTTTGTCTTTGGCACATATAGTATTGTCTTTTGGTGATATAGTGTATGTGTCCATGTGACAGTTAACAGTTTTATCTCTGCTGGGCCTTGAAATAGGAAGAGATGTTTGGTTTGGGTATTTTTATGAGAGAATCTGTCATTGGTTAAAAGAAACAACTGCCATATTAAAATAAGATGACCCGTCCCAAAGCCAACACGTGTTGGAGCTCAGCACCCCCCCCCCCCCATCCATCATCATTTTTATGAAATAATATTTCAAAAGAAACAACTGCCACACACAAATTATCTAGACAATTTTATACCAAGGTAAAATAAGATATGTTTCGTCCCAAAGACAAAACGCGTCTCGGGTTGAGACTTCTTCCCTTCATCAGGGCTTAAAGGGGCACCCCACCATAAAACTGTCAATAATATGTAAATGGAGGAAAAATGTGACCGCTTTCCTTCTGTCTGTCTGCTGCCTGGTCCCTGAAATACAAAGACAAAACCTCACAATGGATTTCTGAATACCGCAACATTTTTCGCAACCCCTTCCTTCAGGGTCTAAAGAGGACCTCCCCCCCCTCCCATAAAACTGCCAAGAATATGTAAATGGGGGGAATATGTGTCCATGTAAAAGCTGACAGTTTTCCTTCTGTCTATCTGCTCCCCGGGCCCTGAAATATGAAGAGAGAACCTCACAGGACTCAACCTCAGCGTAAGAATCTGAGTGACTTTGATCAGGGCCAAATGGTAAGTCTAGAAGACTGGATCAGAGCGACTCCTAAACTGCAGCTCTTGTGGGATGTTTACAGTCTGCCGGGGTCACCAAAAGTGGCCCAAGGAAAAAAACTGTCCAAGCGGTGAGAGGGTCATGGGCAGCCAGGGCTCATTGATGGAGGTGGGGAGGGGAAAAGCTCATTGATGGAGGTTGGGGGAAGGCTCATTAATGGAGGTAGAAGGTAGCTCATTGATGAAAGTGGGGGGGAACTAATTGATGGAGGTGGGGAGGGCAGGCGCATTGTTGGAGGTGGGGAGGGAAAGCTCATTGATGGAGGTGGGGAGGGAAGGCTCATTAATGGAGGTGGGAGGAGGGAAGGCTCATTGACGGAGGTGGGGAGGTAAGGCTCATTGATGGAGGTGGGGAGGGAAGGCTCATTGATGGAGGTTGGGAGGAGGGTAGGCGCATTGATGGAGATGGGAGGAGGGGAGGCGCATTGAAGGAGGTGGGGAGGGAAGGCTCATTAATGGAGGTGGGGAGGGAAGGCTCATTGATGGAGGTGGGGAGGGAAGGCTCATTGATGGAGGCGGGGAGGGAAAGCTCATTGATGGAGGTGGGGGAGGGAAGGCTCATTGATGGGGGTGGGAGGAGGGAAGGCTCATTGATGGAGGTGAGGAGGGAAGGCTCATTGATGGAGGTGAGGAGGGAAGGCTCATTGATGGAGGTGGGGAGGGAAGGCTCCATGATGGAGGTGGGAGAAGGGAAGGCTCATTGATGGAGGTGAGGAGGGAAGACTCATTGATGGAGGTGGGGATGGAAGGCTCATTGATGGAGGTGGGGAGGGAAGGCTCATTGATGGAGGTTGGGAGGAGGGTAGGCGCATTGATGGAGATTGGGAGGAGGGTAGGCCCATTGATGGAGGTGGGGGGGAAGCTCATTAACGGAGGTAGAAGGGAGCTCATTGATGAAGGTGTGGGGACTAATTGATGGAGGTGGGAGGAGGGGAGGAGCATTGATGGAGGTGGGAGGAGGGAAGGCTCATTAATGGAGGTGGGGAGGGAAGGCTCATTGACGGAGGTGGGGAGGTAAGGCTCATTGATGGGGGTGGGGAGGGAATGCGCATTGATAGAGGTGGGAGGAGGGAAGGCTCAATGATAGAGGTTGAGAGGAGGGTAGGCGCATTGATGGAGGCGGGGAGAGAAGGCTCATTGATGGAGGCGGGGAGGGAAAGCCCATTGATGGAGATGGGAGGGAAAGCCCATTGATGGAGGTGGGGGAGAAGGCTCATTAATGGAAGTGAGGGGAAAGCTCATTAATGGAGGTAGAAGGGAACTCATTGATGGAGGTGGGGAGAGAAGGCTCATTGGTGGAGGTGGGAGGGGCTCATTGGTGGAGGTGGGAGGGGCTCATTGATGGAGGCAGGAAGGGAAGACTCATTGATGGAGATGGGGGGAAACCTTGGTGATGGAGGGGGGGGGGACTCATTGATGGAGATGGGGGGGTGAGCTCATTGATGAAGGTCGGGGGGAACCTTGGTGATGGAGGGGGGGGGGCTCATTGATGGAGATGGGGGGGTGAGCTCATTGATGAAGGTCGGGGGGAACCTTGGTGATGGAGGGGGGGGGCTCATTGATGGAGGTGGGGAGGGGCTCATCGATGGAGGTGTGGGGGGCTCATTGATGGAGGTGAATGGAGGGAAGGCTCGTTGATGAAGATGAGGAGGGAAGACTGGCCCGTGTAGTCCAATCCAATAGAAGAGCTGCTGGAGCTCAAATTGGAAAAAAAGAATGCTGGTTCTGATAGAAAGGTGTCAGAACACACAGAGTATCGTAGTTTGTTGTGTATGGGGGCTGGGTCGCTACAGACTGCCCATGCTGCCCATTCTGACCCGTGTGCACAGCCAAAAGCCTCTACAATGGGCACCTGAGCATCAGAACTGGACCACTGAGCAATGGAAGAAGATGGCCTGGTCTGATAGGAATGGTTTGAAGAACACAAGTTTGAGTTGTTGATTTGGCCTCCAAATTCTCCAGCCAACAATCCAATCGAAGATCCGTGGGAAGTGCTGGAAAAACAAGCCCGATCCATGGAGTCGGCACCTCCCAACTTACAGAACTTAAAGGATCTTGGCTTGGATGGCTTGGTTGCCAGATAGCACAATGTACCTTCAGAGGTCTGGTGGAGTCCGTGCCTCAATGGGTCAGGGCTGTTTTGGTGGCAAAAAAGGTGGACCTACCTAATATTAGTTGGGTGGGCATTGTCTATACGTAGCGCTCTCGTTCTCTCCGCACCTCCTAAAGAAACTTTCACGGACCGGCGTTCTCCGGAAAAAAACTCCCCGGCGCCTGACAGGTTAACCCCGCCCTGAGATCCGCCACTTCTCTGCTTATTGAGTAAAACAATATTGTTGTTCTGGGTGGAAAGCGATACATTGAAAGGACAAAAAATAAATAAAAAATTGCAAGTCTTTTATTGGAAAAATGCAGCGTCATGAAAAAACTTGAGGCGGCAGTTTTGCGAGCGCTGCGCTTTCAATATTACGCTGTCAGTCTTCATTCACCAGCTGACAGAGCCGTCACTCACCCCGCAATCTGCTTTTCTTGAAAAGGCGAAGCGCAATCACAACAATAATCCTGCTGGCGCTGCATTATCTCCCAATAAATAATAAAGCGCAAGGTCCCCGAGTCTTTCAAGACAAACAGGTGAGGGGGGGGGACCGCCGCCCCGTCCAGACGGAGAACAATCTGCGACTAAAGGGGGACGCCGCAAATACAGAGCGACCCCCTTATTGTAACTGCAACCCCAAAACATTCTCTGCAAGATTCCCATTGGAATAATAGGAAAGCGAATTTACCATACAGTAATGATAAACCAAACAAACATCCTGTACATGGAAACCGCAGAGACCTCCAGCAGAGAAGAGTATTTCAGGAGAGGAGAGTTATAGAGGAAGGAGCAGAGTCCTCCAGCAGAGCAGAGTATTTCAGGAGAGGAGAGTTATAGAGGAAGGAGCAGAGTCCTCCAGCAGAGCAGAGTATTTCAGGAGAGGAGAGTTAGGCTGCTTTCACACTGGGGCGGTATTCAGGCGTTACAGCGCTAAAAATAGCGCCTGTTTAACGCCTGAAAAAAACCGGCCCCTTTAACTCCAGTGTGAAAGCCGGAGGGCTTTCACACTGGAGCGATGCGCTGGCAGGACGGTGAAAAAAGTCCTGCTAGCCGCATCTTTGCAGCGGTGAAGGAGCGGTGTATTCACCGCTCCTAAACCGCTCCTACCCATTGAAATCAATGGGACACCGCGGCAATACTGCCGGCAAAGCGCCGCTTTGCGGCGCTTTGCGGGCGGGTTTAACCCCTTTTCGGCCGCTAGCGGGGGTTAAAACCACCCAGTCCTCCAGCAGAGCAGAGAATTTCAGGAGAGGAGAGTTATGGAGGAAGGAGTAGAGTCCTCCAGCAGAGCAGAGTATTTCAGGAGAGGAGAGTTATGGAGGAAGGAGCCGAGTCCTCCAGCAGTGCAGAGTATTTCAGGAGAGGAGAGTTATGGAGGAAGGAGCAGAGTCCTCCAGCAGAGCAGAGTATTTCAGGAGAGGAGAGTTATAGAGGAAGGAGCAGAGTCCTCCAGCAGTGCAGAGTATTTCAGGAGAGGAGAGTTATAGAGGAAGGAGTAGAGTCCTCCAGCAGTGCAGAGTATTTCAGAAGAGGAGAGTTATGGAGGAAGGAGTAGAGTCCTCCAGCAGAGCAGAGAATTTCAGGAGAGGAGAGTTATGGAGGAAGGAGTAGAGTCCTCCAGCAGAGCAGAGTATTTCAGAAGAGGAGAGTTATGGAGGAAGGAGCGGAGTCCCCCAGCAGAGCAGATTATTTGAGGAGAGGAGAGTTATAGAGGAAGGAGCAGAGTCCTCCAGCAGTGCAGAGTATTTCAGAAGAGGAGAGTTATGGAGGAAGGAGTAGAGTCCTCCAGCAGAGCAGAGAATTTCAGAAGAGGAGAGTTATGGAGGAAGGAGTAGAGTCCTCCAGCAGAGCAGAGAATTTCAGGAGAGGAGAGTTATGGAGGAAGGAGTAGAGTCCTCCAGCAGTGCAGAGTATTTCAGAAGAGGAGAGTTATGGAGGAAGGAGTAGAGTCCTCCAGCAGAGCAGAGTATTTCAGGAGAGGAGAGTTATAGAGGAAGGAGCAGAGTCCTCCAGCAGTGCAGAGTATTTCAGAAGAGGAGAGTTATGGAGGAAGGAGTAGAGTCCTCCAGCAGAGCAGAGAATTTCAGGAGAGGAGAGTTATGGAGGAAGGAGTAGAGTCCTCCAGCAGAGCAGAGTATTTCAGGAGAGGAGAGTTATGGAGGAAGGAGCGGAGTCCCCCAGCAGAGCAGATTATTTCAGGAGAGGAGAGTTATAGAGGAAGGAGCAGAGTCCTCCAGCAGTGCAGAGTATTTCAGGAGAGGAGAGTTATAGAGGAAGGAGCAGAGTCCTCCAGCAGTGCCGAGTATTTCAGGAGAGGAGAGTCCTGGAGGAAGGAGCAGAGTCCTCCAGCAGAGCCTTTAGGAGAGAATAGTTAGAAAGGTAACCAGCCCCTCAGTCCTCAGTATCAGCGGTTTCATATTATCGGTCTTTATTTATGGAAGGATCGATTATTATCAGCGGCTCATCTCCTGATAAAACTGCACAAGGTGACTCCTCTCCTCTCTCCTCGGACGGAGTAAATCTTATTTCTTACAGACGTTTCTTGGCAGAAATCATTGTGATTATTGTATAAATAGTTTATTACTTCAAAGGAGTTCACAGCCAACAGCTAACCGCACATCTTCCACCCAGAGGACCGACCGAGGAAATCACTGACACTCCTCTCCATTACAGATAAAACAAATCTGTTATCCACTGATACTAAAACCTGATGTGCAATTCAAATGATATATACACCATATTACCAAAAGTATTCCTTTACACACACATGGTTTATAAACATTGATCAGACAGCGAGGGCATAGAGAGATAAAAAGTAACATTGTTTATAAATATTGATCACATGAGAGATAGAGAGATAGAAAGCAATAATGTTTATAAACATTGCTCAGACACACAACAGATACAAAGTAATATAGTTTATCTATTATTTATCTATTTCCGGTCTGAATATTATTTCTAAACAATATTAATTTGTATTCATCTCATGTCTGATCAATGATTATAAACAATGTTACTTTGTATCTCTCTATCTCGTGTCTGATCAATGTTTATAAACAATGTTACTTTGTATCTCTCTATCTCCTGTCTGATTAATGTTTATAAACAATGTTACTTTGTATATCTCTATCTCCTGCCTGATCAACGTTTGTAAACAATGTTACTTTGTATCTCTCTATCTGATCAATGTTTATAAACAATGTTACTTTGTATCTCTCTATCCCCTGTCTGAACAATGTTTATAAACAATGTTACTTTATATCCCCCTATCTGATCCCCTATCTCAATTTCTGGTCTGAACAATATTTATAAAAATATAATAAAAAATAATGAAAAAAGGAAAAAAACAAAAAACAGAAAAGGAATGCAGCCACTGCATCTAAGCTGCAATATAACAGATTTACGGTTGGTGGTTTAGATACACTTTATGTGATGTGAAGAATATAAGGGAAGGGGATGAAATCCGCCGGCACTTGAATTTCACACCTGAGGCCGGCCATATAAATTAAACCTCCATTAATATTCACCCGCAGATGAATCGTTCGCTCTGGGGAGGGGGGGGGGGGGGAGGGGCACTCCATAGATGAAGCGTTGGACCGTTATTAAACAGAAAAGTTTTCAGGGCCGGCGACAAAATTCTTCCCAACTAATTATTTTCCCTCCCCCCCCCTCCCCAATTCACAGGCGCCGCCACATCCAAACCGTCACGGCGAACGAAGTATGTCAAAGTTTTCCGAATCAACTCCTAACAGATGTCAAACTTGTAAAAAAAAAAAAAAAAAAAGGACGAATCAAAAGCTCCGTGTCACAGGGAGAAAAAAAAACGTAAAAATTAAATCCCCGGCTTCAAACGCAAAAAAAAAAAAAAAAAACCCCTTCCGATCGCTCTTTGCGCACATCAATAAGTGCGACTGTTTAAGAACTGGCTGCGAGATGCAAGAGGGCCCCTCGCCGCCCATATGCGACGTTCTTTTTTTTTCAATGAATCGAACTCTCGGTCTTTAAACGCAAAAAAAAAAAAAAAAAAAAAAAAAAAGGTATCCAGTCTTTTCAAATTATTTTTAGTATAATTGTTTCCTCGGCAAACATCATTATTTATCGGCGTTGAAAACGAGCCAACTGCTTCGCAGTTGAAATGCGCGACTCTTGGCAAGCGACAGAGGAAATGTTAATCTCGCGCCGTCATTTTATTTATTTATTTAAAAAAAAAAAAAATTAAAAAAAAATTAAAAAAATCGCTTTGCATCTATTTTGCAGGTTTTGTCACAAGTTCTTATCTCAAAGCCGGGCGATGTTTTGCCTGCGCCTATCTGAAATCAGCGGAGGCCACTTTATAATCACTTCTCTTCAGCTCCGCTCAGGAACTTTTGAAAAAAAAAAAAAGGGAAAAACACAGATTACAACCAGATGCCGCTACCTTTTTTGTTTCCTGTTTATACGGCGAGGAGAGTGGCCCCCGGGGACCAAGGAATAAAGTGGAGGGGGGGGGGGGGTCAAAGCGACAGAAAACACAAGGTTACCTTGTTATGGGCTATACCTGGCAGGGAAGTCTTGGTGTGATTGTAATTCTTTTTAATTGTGTAATGGGAGGCAGACGATTGGCCGAGAGTTGCTGGAAGTCTGTTGGATTTGGCAAAGCGGCGGTGAGCTATGAATACATTTGTTTGCTGAAGAAACTTTAGATCTACCGATATACCAAATAAGGCAATTGTGAGCCTAAAGGACCGCGGTGCTCGAGATTAAATCTAACTGGGAAATTTATATATATTATTATTTTTTATATATATATATATATATATATATATATATATATATATAAAAATACATTGCGATACAGCACTGCGCCACTTTAACTGACAATTGCGCAAAGGACCAATATCCCCAAGATTAAATCTAAGCCCTTGTACACACGGTCGGAGAATCTGTCGGAATGAGTCTTATCGGACCGTGTCGTCGGATAATCCGACTGTGTGTGGTCTGTATCGGACTGTTTCCGTCGGAATATCCGTCGGACCCAATTTTCCAACTTGTTGGAAATATTTTCCGACCAACTGGTCCGATAGGACATACTCCGATCATGTGTAGAGGATTTTGATCGGACAAAGTGCCACGCATGCTCAGATCAAATTCCTACATCAAAGCTATTGGCTACTAGCCTGAACGTAGTCCCATCGTAACGAAATTACGTCATCACGTTCTGAAAGATCGGATTTTTCAACAACTTAGTCCGACCGTGTGTATGCAACAGTTTCGGACAAGATCCGACGGACTAAATCCGACGGGCAAAATCCGACGGATTTGGTTGGCAGAATCACAGAATCTCCGACCGTGTGTACAGGGGCTAACTGGGAAATTTATATATATATATATATATATATATATATATATATATATATATATAAATGAATACATTGTGATACAGCACCTCTGCGGTTTTTATCTTTTTACGCTAAAAACTAAAAAAAGACCAACAAATTTAAAAGAAAAACAATATTTTTTATTTTTTGCTATAGTAAATATGCAAAAAAAAAAATAATTCTTCATCAGTTTAAGCCAATATTTTATACATATTTTTGGTAAAAAAATTAATAAAATAGATCTATTGATATACCAAATAAGGCAATTGTGAGCCTAAAGGACCGCTATGCCCAAGATTAAATCTAACAGGGAAATTCATATAAATATATATATATATATATATATATATATATATATATATATATATATATATATATATATATATATATATATATATATATAAATACATTGCGATACAGCACTGCGGCGCTTTAACTGACAATTGCTCGGTCGTGCGACGTTGTACTCCCCACAAATAGAGATTTCTTTTGGTGGTAATTGATCACCTCTGCGGTTTTTATTTTTTTGCTCTATAAACAAAAAAAAAAGACCAACACATTTAAAAGAAAAACAATATTTTTTATTTTTTGCTATAATAAATATGCAAAAAAAAAAATAATTCTTCATCAGTTTAAGCCAATATTTTATACATATTTTTGGTAAAAAAATTAATAAAATAGATCTATTGATATACCAAATAAGGCAATTGTGAGCCTAAAGGACCGCTATGCCAGAGATTAAATCTAACTGGGAAATATATATATATATAACATTGAGATACAGCACTGCAGCACTTTAACTGACAATTGCTAGGTCGCGCGACGGTAATTGGTCACCTCCGCGGTTTTTATTTTTTTGCGCTATAAACAAAAAAAAAAAGACCAACAAATTTAAAAGAAAAACAATATTTTTTTACTTTTTGCTATAAAAAAAATTCTTCATCAGTTTACGCCAATATTTTATACATATTTTTGGTAAAAAATAAATAAAATAGATCTATTGATACCAAATAAGGCAATTGTGAGCTTAAAGGACCGCTATGCCTGAGATTAAATCGAACTGGGAAATTCATATATATATATATATATATATATATATATATATATATATATATATATATATATATATATATATATATATATATATATATTGCGACATTGTACTCCCCACAAATAGATATCTCTTTTGGTGGTATTTGATCACCTTGGTTTTTATTTTTTGCGCTATAAACAAAAAAAAGATCAACAAATTTAAAATAAAAACAATATATATTTTTTTGCTATAATAAATAATAATAAATATGCAATAAAAAAAATTCTTCATCAGTTTGCGCCAATTTTTTATACAAATTTTGGGTAAAAAATAAATAAAATAGATCTATTGATATACCAAATAAGGCAATTGTGAGCCTAGAGGACCGCTATGCCTGAGATTAAATCTAACTGGGAAATTTATATATATATATATAGACATATACACACACACACACACACACATTATAATATCAAAAGTATTGGGAAGGTATCACCACCTTCCCGACCCGGTTATTTTTTTTTTTTTTGCGATACGCCACTGTGTCACCTTCACTGACAATTGCACGGTCGCGCGGCTTTGTCCCCACAAATAGAGAATTTTTTGGTGGTATTTGATCACCTCTGCGGTTTTTATTTTTTGCGCTATAAACAAAAAAAACCCCAACAAATTAAAAAAAAAAAAAGAATATTTTTGACTTTTTGATATAATAAATATACAAAAAAAAAAGTCTTCATCAGTTTAGGCCAATATGTATTCTTCTACATATTTTTGGCAATAAGTGTATATTGATTGGTTTGCGCAAAAGTTATAGCTTTAACTGACAATTGCGTGGTCGTGCGACTTTGCACTCAAAAAAAATGTATGTTCTTTTTTCCCCCACAAATAGAGCTTCCTTTTGGTGGTATCTGATCACCTCTGCGTTTTTTATTTTTTTCGTTATATACGAAACAAATTTAAAAAAAAAACAATATTTTTTTACTTTTTGCTATAATAAATATGCAAAAAAAAAAAAAAAAATTTCTTCATCAGTTTATGCCAATATGTATTCTTCTAAATATTTTTGGTAAAAAATAAATAAAATAAATCACAATAAGCGTATATTGATTGGTTTGCGCAAAAGTTATAGCGTCTACAAAATAGGAGATATATTTATGGCATTTTTTTTTCACTAATAATGGCGGTAATCTGCGATTTTTATCGGGACTGCGACATTGCGGCGGACAGATCAGACACTTTTTTTTGGGACCAGTGACATTTATACGGCGATCAGAGCTAAAAATAGGCACTGATTTCTGTATAAATGACACTGGCAGGGAAGGGGTTAAAACAAGGGGGTGATCAAGAGGTTATGTGTTCCCTAGGGAGGTGTTTCTAACTGTGGGGGGAGGGGACTGACAGGGCGTAGAGAGATTCAAACAAGACAAAAGCCGCTCCAGGTGAGCAATCACTGCAGTCCGAATGCGCTGGGTGCAAGCCACAACTCGCCACCGACGATCAATCAGAAGAAAAGAACAGCTGCACACCAAATCCAATGATTTTATTCCAAAATAGCAATAGATAACCAACAAGACAGAGCGCCCAAACCCAGGGGGTTACGCGTTTCACACTGACCTTAGCGCTTCAAACCAGGTATGCTATTTTGGAATAAAATCATTGGAACGTTCCTTTGGTGTGCAGCTGTTCTTTTCTTCTCAGGGAGTAGAGAGAGATCGCTGTTCCCGATCACTAGGAACAGATGATCTCTCTCTACTTCCCTGTCGGAACGGGGATCTGTTTGTTTACATTGACAGATCCCCGTTCTAGCTCTCTGTGGAGCGATCGCAAGTGGCCGGCCCTATAGTTTCTTAAATCAGCAAACCTACAATGATGGCAATTCACACAGCCGTGCCAACCTGCCACAGTACAACTGCTGGTGGGCAAGTAGTTAATGGCATCCCAGTCTTAGTCCGTAGGGTTCCATATTGAGTTGGCCCGCCCTTTGCAGCTATAACAGCTTCAACTCTTCTGTGAAGGCCGTCCACAAGGTTTAGAACTGTCTATGGGAATGTTTGACCGTTCTTCCAAAAGAGCATGTGTGAGGTCAGGCACTGATGCTGGACAAGAAGGCCTGGCCTGCAGTCTCCGCTCTAATTCATCCCAAAGGTGTTCTAACAGGTGGAGGTCACTCACGTTCCTCCACCCCAAACTGGCTCATCCATGTCTTTATGGACCTTGCTTTGTGCACAGTCATGTTGGACGAGGAAGGGGCCGTCCCCAAACTGTTCCCACAAAGTTGGGAGCATGAAATTGTCCAAAATGTCTTGGTATGACGCCTTAAGGGCTCATTTACACCTGCTTTGGCTTCAACACACATTAACGGCTAGTTTATACTTGCTTCAAAACAAGGCTTCGGACAGGCTTTGTTAAAGCTCTCTGAATGCCAGTCAAAGCTTCTGTCAATAACTAAAATGGTTAGCTTACAGTCCTATTTACACCAAGCTTTTGCTTTGCTTCGGCTTTTCTTTGAAAATTATACCCCATGTAGCTTTAGTGGTGCTTCAAAGCATCTTCAAAGCCTTCATTGAAGCCTATGGCAAAGCTTGCTTGAAGCTCCACTGAAGCCTCACCGAACCCCCACCAAAGGCTCATCGAAGCCTCACAAAGCCCCACCAAAGGCTCAACGAAGCCCCATGAAGCCTCACAAAGCCCCACCAAAGGCTAATTGAAGCCTCACCAAGGCCCCACCAAAGGCTCATCAAAGCCCCATGAAGCCTCACTGAAGCCCTACCAGGGCTGGACTGGGACAGAAATTTGGCCCTGGACTTCATCTAGACCGGCCCACTTATATTTTGACTGTCCCATCAGCAGCCCCCTTACATCAGAGTGTCCCATCAGCTCCCCCTTACATCATAGTGTCCCATCACCAGCCCCATTACATCAGAGTGTCCCATCACCAGCCCCCTTACATCATAGTGTCCCATCACCAGCCCCCTTACATCAGAGTGTCCCATCAGCACCCCCTTACATCAGAGTGTCCCATCACCAGCCCCCTTACATCAGAGTGTCCCATCACCAGCCCCCTTACATCAGAGTGTCCCATCAGCACCTCCTTACATCAGAGTGTCCCATCAGCACCCCCTTACATCATAGTGTCCCATCACCAGCCCCCTTACATCATAGTGTCCCATCACCAGCCCACTTACATCATAGTGTCCCATCACCAGCCCCCTTACATCAGAGTGGCCCACTGAGCCACCGGCCCACCGGGAAACTCCCGGTAGTCCCAATGGCCAGTACATGCCTGAGCCCTACCAAAGTCCCACCAAACATGAAGTGCTGGAGCGGTAGCTACGGCACTTACCTACTGCCGTTTATGCACCTAGTTCACATTGTTATTTTTATTTTTATATATTTTTTTCTACAAGGTCCCACCCACTTGACTCTATCTAAAATTTCTAACAATAATCTAGCTTTCATAGCGCACCTTACCCCCCTTTTTTCCTAAAGTCCCACCAAAGTCTCATCAAAGCCCCATGAAGCCTCACTGAAGCCCCACCAAAGGCTCATCAAAGCCCCACGAAGCCTCACAAAGCCTTACCGAAACCCAATCAAAGCCCCTCCAAAGGTTTATCGAAGTCCCATGAAGCCTCACTGAAGCCCCAACAAAGGCTCATCAAAGCCCCACGAAGCCTCACAAAGCCTTACCGAAGCCCAATCAAAGCCCCTCCAAAGGCTCATCGAAGTCCCATGAAGCCTCACCGAAGCCCCCATCAAAGGTCCAACCAAAGTCTCATTGAAGCACCAAGCAAAGCCACAGACCGGTCAGAATGCCCATCCTGAACCACGTCAACAGCTGAAAGCTCTTATGATGGGCACATGATCATCAGAGCTGGACCACGGAGCAATGGAAGAAGGTGGCCTGATCTGATGAATTCAAGAATGGTTTGAGGAACACAACACTGAGTTAGAGGCGTTGACTTGGCCTCCATATTCCCCAGATGGCAATCCAATCGAGCATCTGTGGGGCGCGCTGGAAAAACAAGTGCGATCCACGGAGGCTCCACCAGGCAAAATAAACTGCTACTGGAAAATTGGTGCCAGATACCACAGCATACCTTCAGAGGTCTAGGTGGTATCCATGCCTCGATGGGTTATGATGGGTGGTCATAATGTAGAGGCCGATCGATCATACCGTATGTGATGCTAAACTGACAATGCAATGTAGAGCAGCAGCTTTGCGCACAATGGTGCCCATGCTTCCGCTATAGGACTGCAGACCAAGGCAGCAAACAGCCTCTTCATCACAAAGTGCCTGCAAGCCGGCTACAATTACCCTCCTTGCATCCTCATTTATCTTTCTGTCCAGGTATTCCTTGGCGGACAAACTAAGAAAAGTCATTAGCGGTTTATTTTTAAAAGAAACTCATGTTCCTGCCCCGGAAAACCGAATTAGATAATGGATTGCAGTTGTCTTAAAAATTACTTTCTAAGTTGCTTTAATTAAGTTTTGCATCCCATACTGTAAAAATTAGAATTCACGAAGCTTAATGCGCCATTTTTTTTTTTTCCTTTACACTCCATCTGGCCACCTTTTTCTGAATACTGTAATTGTAAGAAGGGGGGGGGGCTGAAAAAAGTAAATACAAAAAATGTAATTGATGTCCCCCGGGGCGGGGGGGGGGGGAAACATTTCCCCCGGCCGCGCAGCTCCCCGTTGCTGTCTCAGGTGTTCAGCACCTGTTTTATCTTGTTTTCCTTAAACAACTTAATTCTAGTTGGCAATGATTAATTCAAAGGGCGAAACGGGAATCTGCACGGCGCCGGAAAAAAAAAAAAAAAAAAAATCGGAGCATGTGAAAAAAACGGATAATGTTTTAATCTTTCACAGTAGGAAATCTGGAAGGCGCGCAAATCCGCCAGCGTTTCGCCGCACCTGCAGCCCGCCGCCGTGCCATGTTTTGCAAAAATGGAAAAGCCTTTAGGATGTTTCTGCAGAGGGATGGTGGACGGGAGAAGGTTGGTCTGCTCTTTACCGTGGATTTACACTTACGCCGCGTACACACGACCGGACTTTTCGAGGGACTTTCGGCGGAGTTCCGAAGGACTTTCCGAATGAACGGACTTGGCCACACACAATCACACCAAAGTCTGACGGATTCGAACGTGATGACGTACGACTGGACTAGAATAAGGAAGTTCATAGCCGGTAGCCAATAGCTGCCCTAGCGTCGGTTTTTGTCTGTCGGACTAGCACACACACGAACAGATTTCTCGGTGCGGCGGAGTCAGGGCAGGACTTACCATTGGGCTTGACTGGGCTCAAGCCCATAGGCCCCACCCAATAGGGGGCCCCGCCGAGATACATAGCCGTGTGTACTCGGCTCGGCTCCGCTCACAGTCACGCCCAGTCTTGCCCTATGATGAACATAATCCAAAGACTGGGTGTGACTGTGAGCCGAGCCGAGTACACTCGGCTACTCTTGGCTCCGCTCGGGACTGCTAGAGGACTCGAGAGCCGCCGAGAGCTGCCAAGAGCCGCCAAGAGGACCCGAGAGCCACCGCGATACATAGGACTCTATCTCGGCGGCGCCATTTTTAAATTTCAGGACTGCAATGACAAGGCTGCAAATGACACTGGGGCAAGGCTGCAGATGGATGGGCAAGGCTGCAGATGGATGGGCAAGGCTGCAGATGGACACTGATGAGGCTGCATTGATGGGCATTTAAATGTAAGTTTTTTTCCTTAAACTTCCCTCCTAAACTTGGGGTGCGTGTTATACGCCGATAAATACGGTAATGTATAGAAGGTAGGGCCCGAAAGTGACTCAAGCCCAGGGGCCCCCACCACCCTAAGTCCTGCCCTGGGCGGAGTTCCGGTGGAAAAATACGGAGTTCCAGTGGTAAAACATGTTCTATTTCTAAAGTCTTGGTCCTTCTTCTTTGGAGGTCAGACCACACTGTTCTCTCACGCACTCTTTTTTTGTGTACTGCGATCTCTCAGTTTACTTTTTATTTTCATTGGGCATCAACGGGCACTGAGCTGTGGCAAAAACTAGCACTGACGACCAGCACTCAGTCATGCAGGCACCGTCAATGAGTTTCTGAGAACCCGAAAAGAATAGAATTGAAAATGAAAAAATAGAAAAGAATAGAATAGAAAAAAAAAAAACAATAGAATAGAATAAAATAGAAGGATAATAACCTTCTTCCGAAATTCAAATAGAATAAATTTGAACAGAACAGAAAATAATAGAATAGAATAGAATAGAAAAGAATAGAACATGAAATAGAAAATAAAAAATAAATACACAATATAATATAATAAAATAGAAAGAATATAGCCTTCTTCTGAAACTTGGATGGAATAAATTAGAATTTGAATATAATAGAAAAGAATAGATTGGAATAAAATAGAAAAAAAAAAACAATAGAATACAATAAAAAATAAATAATATAACCATCTTTCAGAATTAGAATTTTTAATAGAATAAAATTAGGACTTGATTAGAATAGAAAAGAATAGAACAGAAAATTAAACAATAGAAAAGAATAGAATAGAATAAAATAGAAGGATAATAACCTTCTTTCCCGAAATTAGAATTTCGAATAGAATAGATTGAAACAGAATAGAAAATAAAAAAATAGAATAGAAAAAAAAACAATAGAATACAATGAAAAAAGAGATATAACCATCTTTCAGAATTAGAATTTTTAATAGAATAAAATTAGGACTTGAATAGAATAGAAAAGAATAGAACAGAAAATTAAACAATAGAAAAGAATAGAATAGAATAAAATAGAAGGATAATAACCTTCTTTCCCGAAATTCGAATTTCGAATAGAATAAATTTGAATAGAACAGAAAAGAATAGATTTGAATACAATAGAAAAGAATAGAACAGAACATGACATAATAGAAAATAAAATAAAAACACATAATAGAACAAAATAGAAAGAATATAGCCTTCTTCTGAAATTTGGATAGAATAAATTTGAATTTGAATAGAATAGAAAAGAATAGATTGGAATAGAATAGAAAATAAAAGAATAGAATAGAAATAAAAACCAATAGAATACAAAAAAAATAATAATACAACCATCTTTCAGAATTTGAATTTTGAATAGAATAAAATTTGAATTGGAATATAATAAGAAAGAAAATAATAGGAAAGAATAGAATCGAAAAAACAATAGAATAGAATAAAATAGATAGATAATAACCTTCTTTCCCAAAATTCGAATTTTGAATAGAAGAAGTAGATTAATATAATTAATAGAATAATAGATTAGAATAAAATAGAAAATAATAGCATGAATTTTGAATAGAATAAAATTAGAATTTGAATAGAATAGAAAATGAAATAATAGAAAAGAATAGAATAGAAAAAAAATAGAATAGAATAAAATTGAAAGAATATAACCTTCTTCCGAAATTAGATTTTGAATGGATTTCGAATCGATTTGGATTTTCCGAATTTGGTCGAATTGAGTTAAAAAAAAAACTAAGCGAATAGCGTCCAATTCTGTCTCTTCTGTCCTTTGCGGAGTTGAAGTCTGACGCACCTTCTTTCGCACTCCCGCCCCCCTCTCTCTGCAGAAACTCCTCGTCTCCCGAACACGCTTTCAGCGAAGTCTTGAATTTGTGAAGTAACCGCCATGCCGGCGATTTGTGATGTGCAGCGCTATGAATCATTTTTAAAATCATGATGATATTACTGAAAGCAGATGTGGAGACATATGTTTACCACGGCGGTATAAAGCGCGTTGCCTGTCAGCTTTAATAAATGGTGATGCCCGACTTTACACGCACTTATTTTATTTATTATTTTCCCAGTTTCTGAAAACTTTTGAAGGAAGGGGGAGGGGCATTGGGTGGGGGGTCTTTAGTTCAGTGATTGTATAATTTATGGATGGATCTGGCTGAACGAGAGCCATTCCTGTAATGAGTTTGGTATCGGCGGCACGTGTGATGGCGATTTTCGTCATTTCTACCGCAGAACAACGCGCTATGGTAGCCCCTGAGCAGAGGGCCCCCCCCCCCCCCCCCGATTCACAACGACAGCCCAGATGGAGTTAATACTTCCCGGGAGGCAATTTACATCTTTGGCGTTTATTTGCACTGTAGTAACAGGCGCATTAACTCGTGCGCGACCACAATTCACGTCACTTTGCGCCGACGCGTTGCGGTCTCACTTACTTTAACCACTTAAAGTGGAGGGCCACCCAAAAAAAAAAAGCATTAATAATCTTTAAAAAAATAAAAAAGTGTATTTTTTAACTTACCTGAAACCGCTGTTGCTAGGCAGTCTTCCTAATCTGCCTCTTCCTATTCCTCGGAGCTTCCTCCTTTTCTGTGAGCGGCCCCGTTGCCTTCTGGGACATGAAGTCCCAGAAAACATGGCGGTCGTTGCAATACTTTATGTCACAACGTATTTTTGCAGCGGTCCTATATGCACACTTTTTTGGGGAAAAAAAATACACTTTTTTTTCTTAAAATAAAAAAACGAGACAACAGCAAAGTCTGCTACATTTTGTTTTTCTATTTTGTGAAAGATGATGTTACGCCGAGTAAATTGATACCCAACATGTCGCGCTTCAAAATTGCGCCCGCTCGTGGAATAGCGACAAACTTTAGCCTTAAAAATCTCCATTTAAAAATTTCTACAGGTTGCATGTTTTAAGTTACAGAGGAGGTCTAGGACTAGAATTATTGCTCTCGCTCCAACGATCACGGCGATACCTCACATGTGTGGTTTGAACACCGTTTTCATATGCGAGCGCTACTCACGTATGCGTTTGCATCTGCGTGCGAGCTCGGCGGGACGGGGTGCTTTAATTCTTTTTTTTTTTTTCTTATTTATTTTACTTTTTTTTTTTTTTACACTGTCCTTAAAAAAAAAAAAAATGTTTGGCTCACTTTTATTCCTATTACAAGGGATGTAAGACAGGGATATGCAATTAGCGGACCTCCAGCTGTTGCAGAACTACAAGTCTCATCATGCCTCTGCCTCTGGGTGTCATGCTTGGGGCTG
Source organism: Lithobates pipiens (assembly GCF_037356315.1). Classification (NCBI taxonomy): domain Eukaryota; kingdom Metazoa; phylum Chordata; class Amphibia; order Anura; family Ranidae; genus Lithobates; species Lithobates pipiens. The sequence continues at coordinate 253,122,365 of NW_027507685.1, forward strand.
TCAATCTTGCTATGCCTCATGGGACTTGTAGTTCTGCAACAGCTGGAGGTCCGCTAATTGCATATCCCTGAATTGTAAGAGAATAGAAAATAATAGAACAGAAAATGAAATAGAAAAGAATAGAATAGAAAAAAACAATAGAATAGAAAATAATAGAAGGATAATAACCTTCGTCAGAAATTTAAATTTCGAATAGAATAAATTTGAATAAAACAGAAAAGATTTGAATAGAATACAACATGAAATAATAGAAAATAAAATAGAAAAAGGCAATATAATAGAATAAATAGTGATCACGTAGGCAGTGCCTGATGAAAGTCCTCTTGAAGAAGCCATTGTTTGGCGAAACATGTGGAGATTACTATCAGCTGCATCTGTTCCATGTATTGTATGGTTATTTAGGATGACAACTTGTTGATTATTAGATGTTTCGAAGTAAAATTTTGATACATTTTACTACCTTTTTTTTAGCACCTTAAAAATCCCATATTCTGTTCTCTTGCTGTGTATTTATCAATTGAAGGATGTGGTGCTGATGAGACTCTCAGACATTCAGCAACAATTTTTTTCCTTTTATGTTTATACTATGTGACATAAACTAAATTGAAACGATCACCATTTTATTCTCTAGGGTCTCTGCTAACAAAAATAATAAAAAAATAAAAAATAAAAATTATATATATATATATATATATATATCTATATATATATATATATATATATATATTTATTTATATTTATATTTATGTATGTATTTATTATATATTTGGGGGTAATGAGTAAGTTCTACCAAAAAAAAAAAAATTCTTACTTTCAAATGCAATCTTTCAGGGAAAAAAACACTTTAATTAATTTTAATGCAACCAAAAAAAATAAAATATATATTACATACACACACACACACATAGATACACACACACATATATATATATATACATATATATATATATATACATATATATATATATATATATATATATATATATATATATATATATTGTGTTTGAAAGTAAAAATTTGCATTTTTTTTAACCTAATACTAATAACCCCCAAATATTGTATATATATATATATATATATATATATATATATATATATATAATACATACATACACATATATATATATAAAATATTTGCGGGTTATGAGTAAGTTCTAGCAAAAAAATGCAAAATTTTACTTTCAAATGCATTATATATATATATATATATATATATATATGTGTGTGTATATATTTTATATATATGTATATATACATACAAATATTTGGGGGTTATAAGTAAGTTCTAGCAAAAAAATGAAAATTTTTACTTTCAAATGCAATCTTTCAGGGAAAAAAAAACACTTGAATTAATTTTAATGCAACCAAAAAAAAAAAAAAAAAAAACAATATATAACCCATTTTTTTTGTAAAATAATATAAAAGATGATGCTACACCGAGTAAATAGATAACTAACATGTCATGCTAACATTGCGCACGCTCGTGGAATGGCGACAAACTATGATACTTAAAAAACTCCATAGGCGACACTTTAACAATTTTTTTACAGGATACCAGTTTGGAGCTACAGAGGAGGTCAAGTGCTAGAATTATGGCTCGCTCTCTAACGATCGCGGTGATACCTCACATGTGTGATGCGAGCACCGTTTACATATACAATGCGCGACTTACATATGCGAGTACTTCCCGGCTTTTCACACACAATCATCTCTCGGGTTTACAGATAATGGTGGGAAAAAAAGAGAAAATATCCAGTGAGCGGCAGTTGTGTGGAGGAAAATGCCTTGTTGACGTGAGAGTAGAATGGGCTGACTGGTTCCAGATGATAGAAAGACAATAGTAACTCCAATGCCCTGTACACACGACCAGACTTTCCGGCAGAAAAGGTCTGACGAAATCATTCTGTCGGACATTCCGATCGTGTGTGGGCTTCATCTGATTTTTTTCTTTCTAAAATTCTAGAAATAGAACACGTTTAAAATCTTTCCGCTGGAACCAGTTCCTATCGAAGAAAACCACTCGTCTGTATGCTGTTCCACAGACCAAACACGACGCAAGGGCAGCTATTGGCTATTGAACTTTCTTTTTCTAGTCCCATTGTACGTCATTGCGTCCTAAACGATCAGAGTTTGGTGAGATCGTGTGTAGGCAAGTGCGTTTTGGCGGAACTCCGTCGGAACGCCGTCGAAAAGTCCTTCGGAGTTCAGTCCGCTTGTTTGTGCGCAGCAAAATAACCACTCGTTACACCCAAGGTATGCAGAATACCATCTCTGAACACACAACACAACGAACCTTGACGCAGCAGAAGACCACACCGGGTGCTACTCCTGTCGGCTAAGAACAGGAAACTGAGGCTACAATTGGCACAGGATCACCAAAATTGGACAATAGAAGATTGGAAAAACGTTGCCTGGTCTGACGTGTCTGGATTTCAGCTGCAACATTCAGATGGTGGGGTCAGAATTTGGCACATGGATCCATCCTGCTTTCTATCACCAGTTCAGGCTGGTGGTGGTGGTGTAATAGTGTGGGGGGATATTTTCTTGGCACACTTTGGTCCTCTTAGTACCAATTGAGCATGGTTTATATACCACGGCCGACTTGAGTATTGTTTCTGACCATGTCCATCCCTTTATGACTACAGTTGTCCCCATCTTCTGATGGCTCTTTCCAGCAGGATAATGCACCATGTCACAAAGCTCCAATCATCTCACCACTGGACAATGAGGTTACTGTACTCCAATGGCCTGCACAGTCACTACATATCATCCAATGGCCTCTACACTCACCAGATCTCATCCAATGACCTCCACACTCACCAGATCTTATCCAATGACCTCCACACTCACCACATCTCATCCAATGGCCTCCACACTCACCAGATCTCATCCAATGACCTTCACACTCACCAGATCTCATCCAGTGGCCTCCACACTCACCAGATCTCATCCAGTGGCCTCCACACTCACCAGATCTCATCTAATGACCTCCACACTCACCAGATCTCATCCAATGACCTCCACACTCACCAGATCTCATCCAATGACCTCCACACTCACCAGATCTCATCCAGTGGCCTCCACACTCACCAGATCTCATCCAATGACCTCCACACTCACCAGATCTCATCCAGTGGCCTCCACACTCACCAGATCTCATCCAGTGGCCTCCACACTCACCAGATCTCATCCAATGACCTCCACACTCACGGGATCTCATCCAATGACCTCCACACTCACCACATCTCAACCAATAGAGCACCAACCCGGGTACTAGCAAGGTGTCCCCAATAAAGTGGCCGGTGAGTGTAGAATAATAATAATAATACGATATACATTTTAAGAGAAGATCTTCCATTATACGAAGGTGATCAGACAAAATATATATGGACAGAATAGGGGGACACGCGCTACAAAGTCCCTTCTGGAAATGCCTGTTTCCTGGCTACCATGCCAAGCCTCTGGCTTCCGTACTTTTCGCAGTGGCTGTATGCAGATCAGAGATCCTAAGAAGAGTCAGGAAACCCGTTCTCTGTATCTAATCTGATATTTTGGTGTAATGACACGTACAGAATGTAGCTCACATCTCAGCCAAAAACTGCTGACGCGTCTGTATCATGTAAAGATCGCCGTTTACCCAGCAGAGGCCGACCGCACGCCTAGCCTCACTGAGAGCAAGTCAATAGTGCCGTGTGCGCTGCATAATAATGTCCTCCGTCAACAGTATTGCATCTTAACCTTGAGCAGTACATGGACTGCGCCGATCTGTGCTCAGGGGGGATGAGAGTGAAGCCAAAAGGACCACTCCACCTCAACACAGGGACAACACAATGCATAGGCTCCAAAAAAAAAAAAAATACAAAAAAAATATATATACATACACACATATATGTGTGTGTGTGTGTGTATGTATATATATATATATATATATATATATATATATATATATATATATATATATATATACACACACACACCCCTCAGGCTATTTCATGCTCTCCAGCAGCTATGGCGCCCCCTTTTTTTTTTTGCCCCCACCTTGTCTCAGGAGTGGGCAGCAGGATGGCCACATCACTGGCACAAACCCCTGTCCATATGTCTATAACCCAATAGAATGCATCTTCTCACGCTACCTACTGGAGAACACTCAACGGCAACAGACAGAAGCAAACAATGTCTTTGGGCTTAGGAGAAACTGTACAAACTCAAATAACCTAAGCAAAAGTTCAGGCTGGTCACAGTCTAGATTAACTTTTCTCAACCTTTTTACCCTAGAGGAACCCTTTGGCTTTTTTCCTGCAGGCAAGGGACCTGGGAGGGAAAAGCTGGACTTCTTGTGGCTATACCCTCACCCAAGCAGAAGGCTTAAAGGCAAGGACTAGACCCTGCTGCACTTACATCCTCAACAGGCAAAGCCTGGGAGGCAAGGACTCTTCTGGAAGGTCTCTACAAATACTTATCCCTCTTTCCCAGGCCACATCACTGGCACAAACCCCTCAGTGATTGGCCAAGGCAGAATAAATGTCCATAACCCAATAAAATGCATCTTATCACACTACCTACTAGAGAACACTCAACAGCAACAGACAGAAGCAAACAATGTCTTTGGGCTTAGGAGAAACTGTACAAACTCAAATAACCTAAGCAAAAGTTCAGGCTGGTCACAGTCTAGATTAGCCTTTCTCAACCTTTTTACCCTAGAGGAACCCTTTGGCTTTTTTCCTGCAGGCAAGGGACCTGGGAGGGAAAAGCTGGACTTCTTGTGGCTATACCCTCACCCAAGCAGAAGGCTTAAAGGCAAGGACTAGACCCTGCTGCACTTACATCCTCAACAGGCAAAGCCTGGGAGGCAAGGACTCTTCTGGAAGGTCTCTACAAATACTTATCCCTCTTTTCCAGGCCACATCACTGGCACAAACCCCTCAGTGATTGGCCAAGGCAGAATAAATGTCCATAACCCAATAAAATGCATCTTATCACACTACCTACTAGAGAACACTCAACAGCAACAGACAGAAGCAAACAATGTCTTTGGGCTTAGGAGAAACTGTACAAACTCAAATAACCTAAGCAAAAGTTCAGGCTGGTCACAGTCTAGATTAGCCTTACTCAACCTTTTTACCCTAGAGGAACCCTTGAAATTGGTTTTAGGTCTCAGGGAATATCTGCTAAAATCTGCTACCCTCTAGAACAGGTAAAGGATCCAGAATCGAAAATCCAAATACATACAATCCAATGAGAGAGCCAAACAAATGTCCAGGAGTCCAAGGTAATTTAATGATCGTGCTATGAATCAATTTTATCACTAAATTACCTTTGACTCTTGGAAGTTTGTTTGGCACTCTCAATGCATTGTATTTTAGTTGCAGGCCAGTTAGGATACATTAGTCCCAGATGGGCAGCCAGCAGAACAACCACCTGGCTTTGGCTTTTTTCCTGCAGGCAAGGGACCTGGGAGGGAAAAGCTGGACTTCTTGTGGCTATACCCTCACACAAGCAGAAGGCTTAAAGGCAAGGGCTAGACCCTGCTGCACTTACATCCTCAACAGGCAAAGCCTGAGAGGCAAGGACTCTTCTGGAAAGTCTCTACAAATACTTATCCCTCTTTCCCAGGCCACGTCACTGGCACAAACCCCTCAGTGATTGGCCAAGGCAGAAAAAATGTCCATAACCCAATAAAATGCATCTTCTCACGCTACCTACTGGAGAACACTCAACAGCAGCAGACAGAAGCAAACAATATCTTTGGGCTTAGGGGAAACTGTACAAAATCAAATAACCTAAGCAAAAGTTCAGGCTGGTCACAGTCTAGATTAGCCTTACTCAACCTTTTTACCCTAGAGCAGAGATATGCAATTAGCGGACCTCCAGCTGTTCCAGAACTATAAGTCCCATGAGGCATAGCAAGACTCTGATAGCCACAAGCATGACCCCAGAGGCAGAGGCATGATGGGACTTGTAGTTTTGCAACAGCTGGAGGTCCGCTAATTGCATATCCCTGCCCTAGAGGAACCCTTGAAATTGGTTTTAGGTCTCAGGGAATATCTGCTAATATGAACTCAATGGAGGTAAGTGGGCAGAATGTCCTACTTACAGACAACTAAAAAAGATCATTGGTGTCATTTGACTGGCATTGGACATGCAGCTGTGTAAGCACCATCACAGATGGGAGGTCATTCAGCCAAAGCTGAGGGAACCCCTGGCATTACATTTGGATAGGGAAACTTCAGCTTATTGCCGGGTTCCTACACTGGCTGACAAGGACCAATTCCAACCTCTTTGGTGGATATAACAAGGTGCTTTTTATCACACGCAGGGATTTCCCATCTCATTGATAAAATATCCTGTAAGCATTCCTAGCTTCCCTTCTGTGGGAAAAAGGAGAAGGGTCTCATTATTTTGCAAGTCTGTTGGTGGATTGCCATGTCAGTTTCTGACACTGCAGCAACTCATTCCAGGATGGCAAACACAGATATTTTAATTTGTCTTGAATAGCCCTGCATGTAGATTACAGTAATCATATTGCAATGTGTATGAGAATAAGGTAAATTCCAATGGTTACCTTTCTCTTTTGACATTTTCTTTATACTGCTTCCCATGTCCTGCTCAATGAGGTCCCCTTCCCTGGAGCTGGGCAGCATTGCTGAGGGTGAGAGATAAAATAACTAACTAAGGAGCAACAATATATCATCACAGAATTCAAATACTACTTTAAAGGAACACATAACTAAAATCTATTTTCAACATTTAATTTAATTTATTAGTAGACATAATACACTAAACTTGGGAATGTTGAAAGTCATAGTGAAACGTTGTGGTTCCAATTTATCGTTTTGTTTTTTGGGTTTTTCTTTTGTTACAGTTTTGAGTGTGACTACACCTTTTACATTTATTTTAAATATAAAAAGCTCAGTCTTGTTTAAATTAAAAAATGCAGCTTTTACTGTAATACTCACCTGTTCTTCAGGGCGGTCTCCTGGAGACATTCCCATCTTTCCACTCTGGCCCCCTTTCATTATGACTAATGGCACTTTCTGTAATCCTGGGGTGTCGAAAACTTTCCCCTTGTACTCAAATTAGAATGCTGTAGAGAACAGCACCACACCACCCTCTATAGCAGGGATATGCAATTAGCGGACCTCCAGCTGTTGCAGAACTACAAGTCCCATGAGGCATAGCAAGACTCTGACAGCCACAAGCATGACACCCAGAGGCAGAGGCATGATGGGCGATTTATAGTTTTGCAACAGCTGGAGGTCCGCTAATTGCATATCCCTGCTCTATAGCATTCAAGACCAGCCCACCTCCAGAACTACACAAAGGGGGCCTGTGATGATATTGACAGACAAACATAAAATAATGGTCAATCTCCCTCGGTTTGGGGCTCCATGCAAGATCTCACATCGTGGAGATCATGAGAACGGTAAGGAAAGAACCCAGAACTACACGGGAGAATCTTGTCAATGATCTCAAGACAGCCGGGACCATAGTCACCAAGAAAACAATTGGTAACACACTACGCCGTGAAGGACTGAAATGCTGCAGCACCCATAATGTCCCCCTGCTCAAGAAAGCTCATGTACAGCCCCGTTTGAATGATTCAGAGGAGAACTGGGTGAAAGTGTTGTGGTCAGGTGAGACCAACATCGAGCTCTTTGGCATCAACTCAACTCGCTGTGTTTGGAAGAGGAGGAATGCTGCCTATGACTACAAGAACCCCATCCACACCGTCAAACACGGAGGTGGAAACGTTATGCTTTGGGGGTGTTCTTCTGCTAAGGGGACAGGACAACTTCACTGCATCAAAGGGACAATGGACGGGGCCATTTACTGTCAAATCTTGGGGTGAGAACCTCCTTCCCTCAGTCAGGGCATTGAAAATGGGTCTTGGATGGGCATTGCAGCATAAAAATGACCTAAAACAAACGGCCAAGGCAACAAAGGAGTGGCTCAAGGAAAAGCACATTAAGGTCCTGGAGTGGCCTAGCCAATCTCCAGACCTTAATCCCATAGAAAATGTGTAGAGGGAACTGAAGATTTGAGTTACAAAACGTCAGCCTTGAAACCTTATTGACTTGGAGAGGATCTGTAAAGAGGAGTGGGAACAAAATCCCTCCTGAGATGTGTGCAAACATGGTGGCCAACTGCAAGAAACGTCTGACCTCTGTGATTGCCAACAAGGGTTTTGCCACCAAGTACTAAGTAATTTCACTCAATAAAATGTAAATCAATTTATAACTTTTTAAAAATACGTTTTCTGGATTTTTTTGTTGTTATTCTGTCTCTCACTTTTAAAATAAACCGACCATTAAAATTATAGACTGATCATTTATTTGTCAGTGGGCAAACGTACAAAATCAGCAGGGGATAAAATATTTTTTTCCCTCGCTGTATCTGGCCTTACAGAGACGCATCCTGTCTGGCCAAATGTAAAAAATAAATATTGAGCATATGCCCCGTACACACGATCAGATTGTCCGGCGTACTTAGTCCGCCAAAACGCATTTCAGCGGACAATTCGATCGTGTGTGGGCTTCAGCGGACTTTTCCAGTGTGAAGTGCGACGGACTAAGAAAGTATTTTTTCACCTCCAATCTTCCCGTCGGACTTGGGTTTCAGCGGACAATACGTTCGTCAGTATGCTAGTACGGCGGACTAAGAATGACGCATGCTCAGAAGCAAGTACGAAAAAGGAAGCTATTGGCTACTGGCTATTGAACTTCCTTTTTCTAGTCCCGTCGTACGCGCTGTACGTCATCACGCAAGCGAACGTCTGACTTTCTGTGTGTCCGTGTGTGGCCAAGTCCGTTCGGTAGAAAGTCCGCCGGATTGTATGTCGGACTAAGTACGCCCGACAATTTGATCGTGTGTACGTGGCATAAGGGTCTTCGCACACCGAATAGCCAGGAGGCTGAATATAATTTGTATCTGTTGTGACAGTGTGAGGCTCTGTCACGGTCGAGTTGGTCACGACAAGGGCACAGGGTTTGCACCTTTGCACAGTGCAGGACTACGGAGCATTCATTTTGAGTGGAGAAAACTGCTTTTGCAGATTTCTCTGGATTTTGGTATTTCTAGGTGGGGCTCCACATTTCTGAGATTTCAAAGTGATTTGTGAGGGGAGAAATCTCCAACCCATTGTTCAGGTTTTGTGAACAACCAGCAGGGTGTGTGCCCAGGAGCACAAAACCCTATATAATCATGCTCTGGTGAGAGTTGCAGGTGGAGGCAAAATAGCAGTAGGGGTTGGAGCAGTTGCTGCAGTCAAGAGGGAGGTGTGCTCCTGTTTAGGAATCAAGGCAATATCCTCGTGACGGCACTCCATGTGGGAGAGATTCCGGGTCAGTAGACTCAGAGTTGGGCCAGCTGAGAGAGTCTGGGAGACTATAGCTGTGACAACCAGAGACCAGAAGAAACTGAGTCTCGGAGGAGTGGGAAAGCCTGGGGTGTCAGGTGAACCCCTTCCTAGAGGCCAAGAGTCGGCCTGCACAGCATGCTACTGCAAACAAAGCTGAGAGAGCCTGAATAGCCAGTGGTCTGGTGGACCATAACAGAGCACAGAGTCAGATGGCTCTGCATTTTCCATTGTGTATATTTTGCTGAAGAAGACCCTCTGCTTGGGAAACTTTATGTTGGACTTTAGTCTTCTGACATTTTGATAAAAGTGGGCTACCAGGCCCTTAAGCACCATTCCATTATCCATAGACATCCCTAAACAATGCATCTACCGCTGAGCTAACATTTCCCCAGGTCACACTGTGCGATTCTGAAAACAACCATGCAAGGGTGTGGACAATTAAAAGTGGGCAGAAACCCTAAAATGGGTGTGGCAGAATGGGCTGAGCGTCAAAATGTTCCAGTTGAAGTTAAAACTCACAATTGGTGGAGAATGCGGGCAAACGTGAAGTTACTTCTGTTTGAAGTCTGCTGATACCCACGGAAGAGTTCTCTTGTGTCGTTTATGCAAACTAAACTTTTTATGCTCTGTGCTATTTGTCTGTAGTTAACTTTGTATCTATAATGTTGCCCATGCATGCAAACATACCTCAGGAGTGAGCAACCTATACAACATATCCACATCATGTCCCTTAGGGCAAACATGGCTTGTGATGATTGTGCTACAGAGTGATAAAGAGAGCCCCAGGCAACTGGAAGAGTTTAAAGTGTATGATGACCCTAACAATGCACTATTTGCTCTGAACAGAGCAGCATTGAGCACTGAGGGCAGGACTCAGTATAAGGGCCACATTGTACAATTTACAAAATTGTGGTGAACCAAAAAATACTCCATCGATCCTGGCTGTGGGCCACAAAGTCTGGCAGTGGGCCAGATGTGGCCTGTGGACCGTTATTCGGAGACCCAAGCTCTACAACAACAGCCCTGTGTGTTTGGGAATATCTTGCAGTACAAGCAGGTAAGCAAATTAGGTTTCCGGATGCCAGACAAAAGGTAGTGGGGCGGACAGGAGTACCACAACTACTGCAACCATGAGCAGTAGGCTCTTGTCTACAAGTACAGATGTTTCAAGGCTTTATTTCAACTCTGAGAGGACTGAACCTTTGAAAAATGGTCATTATTTTATTTAAATTTTTTTACACTATATGAAGGACTACTTAACTGTATCCCTTTTGAAAAAGTCTTCAAAACATGTATGAAAAAGATGAAAAGCCACATTTTACAAAAATTCTCTATAGTCCTGCCTCAGTTGCAACAACTTGTAGGGAAAGGGATACTTACTGACGCGGTCTGCAATGTTGTCTAGTTGTGAAGGTGAGCTGGATACGCTACTGCTTTGATGGGACGATGCATGACTTCCGGGCCGCTGAGGGTCTTCTATGGAGGGTGCGGGGGAGGGGCTATCTTGGATCCGTTCCTAGAGGGTGGGAAATACAACAGAAGCTCAGCAACACATAATGTGGATAAATAAAGCATACATCATAATAATGTGGAAACTAAAGCAACATAATTCAGATTCAGAATACTTTTATAATCCCATTCCCAAGGGAAATTAGAACTCTCCTATAATATCTCTGTGAAGGGTTCTACACTGTGCTCTTCCAACCTTATGGTTATAGTGTGCTGAAAACCCTTTTCTGTTCCAGCATAACTGTGCCCTGTATACATAGCCAGTTTCATAAAGACATGGTTTGACCAGTTTGGTGTGGAGCAACTCGAGTGTGCTGTACAGAGCCCTGACCTCAACCCTACTGAACACCTTTGGGATGAACTTAAATGCCCATGGCAAGCCAGGTCTTCTCGTCCAACATCAGTACCTGACCTCACACATGGGGACAAATTTTCACAGACTTCAAAATAATGTGGAAAGTCTTATCTGAAGAGTGGATGATGTTATGATCACAGAAAAGTCAACTGTAATTTATATGATGAGTTGAGTGGAGCCAGCTCCATAAAGACATGGTTGACCTATTTGGTGTGGAGGAAGTCCAAATATCTTGCACAGAGCCCTGACCTCAACTCTAATGAATGTCTCTGGGATAAATTGGACAACCGATGGTGAGCCAGGTCTACTCCTCCAACATGAGCACCTAACCTCACAAACATGAAAATTCCCACAGATTCCCTCAAAGTCTTCTGGAAAGTCTTCTCAGAAGTATGGAAGCAATTCCATATTGATGGCCATTGTTTTGGAATGGAATGTCTAACAATGTCATAAATGTGATGGTCAGGTGTTCACATACTCTTGTCATATGGTCAAAGCATCCAATCAGATCAGCAAGCAGGAACAGTCAGAATGATTATTCATTGGTTATTACAGTTTACGGCTTCTTCTCCACTATTATAATAACTTAAGAGTGATGCCGTGTACACACGACTGGACTTTTCCATGGACTGTATTCCGCCTGACTTTTCAACAGTCTTTCAACGGACTTCTGTCGAATCGGACTTGTCTACACACAAGAATAAGGAAGTTCATAGCCAGTAGCCAATAGCTGCCCTAGCATTGGTTTTCATTCATCGGACTAGCAAAGTTTCGATGAAGCCTACACACGGTTGAATTGTCAGACGGATTCGTTCCGTTGGACCTTTGCTATGGAAAAGTCTGTTCGTGTGTACACGGCATCAGACGACTTCCTGGAAGAGTATAAACCACAGCAATCACCATCACACCTATATTAGCTTTTCAAAACCATGGCCATGTGGAGTTGCTCCATTACAGGCCACGGTTTTGAAAAGCTCATATACTGTAGGTGTGATGCGGGACAACTCCACATTACTGGCCATGGTTGTGAAAAGCTCATATAGGTGTGATGAGAGATAATTCCACATTACTGGCCATGGTTGTGGAAGGCGTATATAGGCGTGATGGGGGACAACTGTACATTGCCAGCCATGGCTGTGGAAAGCTTATACACAGTGCCTTGTGAAAGTATTCGGCCCCCTTGAACTTTTCAACCTTTTGCCACATTTCAGGCTTCAAACATAAAGATATAAAATTGTTATTTTTTGTGAAGAATCACCAACAAGTGGGACACAATTGTGAAGTGGAACGAAATCTATTGGATTTTTGAAACTTTTTTAACTAATAAAAAAATGAAAAGTGGGGCGTGCAAAATGATTCGGCCCCCTTGCATTAATACTTTGTAGAGCCGCCTTTTGCTGCGATTACAGCTGCAAGTCGCTTGGGGTATGTCTCTATCAGTTTTGCACATCGAGAGACTGAAATTCTTGCCCATTCTTCCTTGCAAAACAGCTGGAGCTCAGTGAGGTTGGATGGAGAGAGTTTGTGAACAGCAGTTTTCAGCTCTTTCCACAGATTCTCGATTGGATTCAGGTCTGGACTTTGACTTGGCCATTCTAACACCTGGATACGTTTATTTGTGAGCCATTCCTTTGTAGATTTTGCTGTATGTTTGGGATCATTGTCTTGTTGGAAGATAAATCTCCGTCCCAGTTTCAGGTCTTTTGCAGACTCCAACAGGTTTTCATCCAGAATGGTCCTGTATTTGGCTGCATCCATCTTCCCCTCAATTTTAACCATCTTCCCTGTCCCTGCTGAAGAAAAGCAGGCCCAAACCATGATGCTGCCACCACCATGTGTGACAGTGGAGATGGTGTGTTGAGGGTGATAAGCTGTGTTGCTTTTACACCAAACATATCATTTTGCATTGTGGGCAAAAAGTTGGATTTTGGTTTCATCTGACCAGAGCACCTTCTTCCACATGTTTGGTGTGTCTCCCAGGTGGCTTGTGGCAAACTTTAGATGAGACTTTTTATGGATATCTTTGAGAAATGGCTTTCTTCTTGCCACTCTTCCATAAAGGCCAGATTTGTGCAGTGTACGACTGATTGTTGTCCTATGGACAGACTCTCCCACCTCAGCTGTAGTTCTCTGCAGTTCATCCAGAGTGATCATGGGCCTCTTGGCTGCATCTCTGATCAGTCTTCTCCTTGTCTGAGCTGAAAGTTTAGAGGGACGGCCAGGTCTTGGTAGATTTGCAGTGGTCTGATACTCCTTCCATTTCAAAATGATCGCTTGCACAGTGCTCCTTGGGATGTTTAAAGCTTGGGAAATCTTTTTGTATCCAAATCCGGCTTTAAACTTCTCCACAACAGTATTACGGACCTGCCTGGTGTGTTCCTTGGTCTTCATGATGCTCTCTGCGCTTTCAACAGAACCCTGAGACTATCACAGAGCAGGTGCATTTATACAGAGACTTGATTACACACAGGTGGATTCTATTTATCACCATCAGTCATTTAGGACAACATTGGATCATTCAGAGATCCTCGCTGAACTTCTGGATTGAGTTTGATGCACTGAAAGTAAAGGGGCCGAATAATTTTGCACGCACCACTTTTCAGTTTTTTATTTGAGAAAAAAGTTTAAATTATCCAATAGATTTCGTTCCACTTCACAATTGTGTCCCACTTGTTGGTGATTCTTCACAAAAAATTAAAATTTTATATCTTTATGTTTGGAGCCTGAAATGTGGCAAAAGGTTGAAAAGTTCAAGGGGGCCGAATACTTTCGCAAGGCACTGTAGGTGTGATGGAGGACAACTCCACATTACTGGCCATGGTTGTGGAAAGATTATATAAGCATGATGGGGGACAACTGTACATTACCGGCCATGGTTGTGGAAAGCTTATATAGATGTGATAGGGGACAACTACACATTAATGGCCATGGTTGTGGAAAGCTTATATAGGCATGATGGGGGACAACTGTACATTACAGGCCATGGTTGTGGAAAGCTTATATAGGCGTGATGGGGGACAACTGTACATTACCGGCCATGGTTGAGGAAAGCTTATATAGGCGTGATGGGGGACAACTGTACATTACCGGCCATGATTGAGGAAAGCTTATATAGGCGTGATGGGAGACAACTGTACATTACTGGCCATGGTTGAGGAAAGCTCATATTGGTGTGATGGGTGATAATCCCACATTAGCGGCCATGGATGTGAAAAGCTCATATTGGTGTGATGGGGGATAATCCCACATTACTGGCTATGGTTGTAGAAAGCTCATACTGATATGATGGGGAATAATCCCACATTACTGGCCATGATTGTGGAAAGCTCATATAGCTGTGATGGTCAGGATTCCACAAATGATGGACCATATAGTGAATCAAAACCTTAAAAAACAAAGACTTGACTAGAACTAAGTTTGCAGAGATGATTTGTTTCCTTTTGATTACTCTGATTTACTACACCTTCCACGTTACGGTCGCTCTTTGTGCGGCTTACGGAAAAAAAAGTGTTATTGTCTAGCCTTGTTCCACAAATAACATTCACCGTCGATTCCATCTCTGTGTTGCTTTGCATCATCCAGGAGCTGAATAAAATTCTTTCATATGAGACGGAAATGGGAATCAGGTGCCAGTCTCATCCTTTGTCATGTTCCTCTTTCTTCGGTGGTATTAATACCGTCCTCCGTGCCGGCCTCACACTGAACACTGGATATTTGCCACGGCAAAAAATGCAATTTTCTCCATCACATTATCTGTAATGGTCGACTAAATGGACAGCTGGGGAGAGTTTGCCAACTGCTCCTTCACAAACACAGCTAAACAAACTAAATGACAGTATATTAACCCCCGGAAATCACACCGACGCCAATATATGCAATCTTTAAATGGGAGTTATTCGAGCAAATAAAATATTATTGATTCGCGATGGCTGGAGAAACAGGCCTCGTTCTGCACTTATCCGTCTGGTCTTAATTTAAACAATTTCTCTATAATGTGGCATTGCAGTCGTATTTTCTGCATATGAAGTAGTGACTGTTAATCTACTGAACTCCAGAAAGAATATAAAAATCTGTAAATTTAATATATATTCTCCGATATTTAGAGGCCTTCCAGGCAAGGATAGCGGTGGGGGTACAGACTCAAGTCTTTAATTCACAGTATGATCCAATTAGTTTTAGCACCACATACATAAATTGTATAAAGTGTAATAGAATTGTATTATGATGGTATCCAGTGGCTGGTCATGTTGGGGGTGTAGTGTTCTATGTATAGAGTGTAATAGAATTATATTATTAACATGTCCAGTGGTTGGTCATGTTGGGGGTGTAGTGTTATTTGTATAGAATGTAAAAGAATTGTATTATGATGGTGTCCATTGGCTGGTCATGTTGGTGGTGTAGTGTTCTATGTATAGAGTGTAATAGAATTATATTATTACCATGTCCAGTGTTTGGCCATGTTGGGGGTGTAGTGTTATTTGTATAGAGTGTAAAAGAATTGTATTATGATGGTGTCCATTGGCTGGTCATGTTGGTGGTGTAGTGTTCTATGTATAGAGTGTAATAGAATTATATTATTACCATGTCCAGTGGTTGGCCATGTTGGGGGTGTAGTGTTATTTGTATAGAGTGTAAAAGAATTGTATTATGATGGTGTCCATTGGCTGGTCATGTTGGAGGTGTAGTGTTCTATGTATAGAGTGTAATATAATTATATTATTACCATGTCCAGTGGTCGGCCATGTTGGTGGTGTAGCATTCTATGTATAGAGTGTAATAGAATTGCATTATGGTCGTGTCCAGTGCTGGGTCATGTTGGAGGTATAGTGTTCTTCTATGTATATACTGATCAGCCATAACTTTGTAAGAGAATTGTATAATGGTCATGTCCACTGGTGGGTAATGTTGGAGATCTAGTGTTCTATGCTGATCAGCCAAAACATTTTTGACCAGTGACAAGTAAAGTGAATATCAGAGTGTAATAGAATTGTATTATGGTCATGTCCACTGGTGGGTCATGTTGGGGGTACAGTGTTCTATGTATAAAGTGTAATAGAATTGTATTATGATCAAGTCCAGCAGTGGGTCATGTTGGAGGTGTAGTGTTCTACGTATAGATTGTAATTGTCAGGGCTGGGCTCAGCCCCTCCTTCTCAAAGCTGGCCGCTCAGCTGTCGGCTAATTGCCAGCTCCTATCTCACCACAGTGACTCACCTGTTGATGATATCCTGCTCATCAGTCCTTCCTACTTAAGCGAGATGATCATTGCCTTCACCTTGGTCACATCTCTAGAGACGCTCTCCTGTGTTCCTGTTAAAGACTTGCTTGGCTGACATTCCTTCTGTTCCAGATCCTGCTTGCTGTTCTACTACGCTCATCTATGGCTCCCTGACGTTTTGGCTTGTCTGGCTATCCATTCCGGTTCCTAAACTCTGGCTATGTTTTGACTAAGTTTACTTTGTTTACCTTTTTTTTATTATTATTAAACAAGTGTGATTTAACTGTACTTCTGTCTCAATCTGATTCATGGTTTCTGACAGTAATACAATTGTATTATGGTCATGTTGGAGGTGTAGTGTACTATGTATAGAGTGTAATAAAATTGTATTATGTTCATGTCCAGTGGTCGGTCATGTTGGGGGTGTAATGTTCTAGGTATTGAGTGTAAGAGAATTGTATTATGGTTATGTCCAGTGGTCAGTTATGTTGGAGGTCTAATGTTCTATGTACACACTGATCAGCCATACCTTTGTAAGAGAATTGTATAATGGTCATACCCAGCGGTGGGTAATGTTTGAGGTCTAGTGTTCTATGTATAGAGTGTAATAAAACTGTATTATGGTCTTGTCCAGTGGTCAGTTATGTTGGAGGTCTAGTGTTCTATGTATACACTGATCAGCCATAACTTTATGACCAGTGACAAGTAAAGTGAATAACAGAGTGAAATAGAATTGTATAATGGTCATGTCCAGTGGTTGGTCATGTTGGGTTGGGTGTAGTGTTCTATGTATAGAGTGTAATAGAATTGTATTATGATCATGTCCAGTGGTGGGTCATGTTGGAGGTGAAGTGTTCTATGTATAGAGTGTAATAAAATTATATTATGATCATGAGCATTGGTCGGTCATGTTGGGGGTGTAGCATTCCATGTATTGAGTGTAAGAGAACTGTAGTATGGTCACGTCCAGTGGTCAGTAATGTTGGAGGTCAGGTGTTCTATGTATACACTGATCAGCCATAACTTCATGACCAGTGAGAGTAAATAACATTGATTATCAAAAAACTACGGCATCCAAAAGTGGGTGGGATAAATTAGGTTGCAAGTGAAAATTTTGTCCCTGAAGTTGATGTGTTGAAAGCAGAAAAAATGGCCATGGCAGTTGGTTTTGTATGGAGCTGTGTAGCCACAGAGCAGTCAGGGTGTCCATGATGACCCGTGTCCACATCCAAGAATGTCTAAAGTGGGCATGTGAGCATCAGAACTGGACCACAGAGCAATGGAAGAAGGTGTCCTGGTCTGATGAATCACGTTTTCTTTTAAATCATGTGGATGACTGGGTCTGTGTGTGTGTGTGTGTGTGTGTGTGTCACTTACCTGGGGAAGAGATGGTGCCAGGAAGAAGGCAAGCCAGTGGAGGCCATGTGATGTGTGGGGCAATGTTCTGCTGGGAAACCTTGGTGCCTGCCATCCATATGGATGTTACCTGACACGTACCACCTACCTAAACATTGTTGGTGACCAAGCACACCCCTTAATGGAAACTGTATTCCTTGATGGCAGTGCCCGTTTTTTCAAGATAATGCACCCTGTCACACTGCAAAAAAGGTTCAAGAATGGTTTGAGGAACACGAGTTTGAGGTGCTGGTTTGGCCTCCAAATTCTTGAGATCTCAATGAAATTGAGCATCTGTGGGATGTGCTGGAAAAACAAGTCCAACCCATAGAGTCCCCACCTCACCACCTACAGGACTTAAAGGATCTACTACAGAGGGCTTGGTGTCAGATACCACAGCATACCTTCAGAGGTCTAGTGGAGTCCATGCCTCGATGGGTCAGGGCAGTTTTGGCGGCAAAGGGGACCTACTCAATATTAGGTGGGTCAAAGTTATGGCTGATTGTGATAGAATATTATTATGATTATGTCCAGTGGTCAGTCATGTTGTGGGAGCAGAGTTCTATAATTATATAGTGTAACAGAATTCTGATTACATTAAAAATTATGTTAACGTAAAATACGACAATATTGACTCAAAATATGTGCCCCCGCACATGCGATCCCAAGAATGGCAAAACCAATGGGCCAGTGGGGTTGTACCTCAGCAGTGGTAGGAAACTAGTAAAATGTTATCCAAAGGACCACTAACCAGTCCCCTACTATATTGTTGGTCTATATGCAGAGTGCACCAGTGAGCCGCCAATGGGGAAGTGTGAGCCGCCAATGGGTCAAGGTAGACTTCTGGTTAACCAGCCATCACTTGGAATCTATTAAGAATCCTGCCTTTTTTTTTAGGGCTGCAGTGAAGTATAGCGAAAGAATCTCAGTTAACTGACACATCATTGGTATCATTTACAAAAAAACGCTCTAGGTATGACCAAAAGTGTTCCCTAATTCTCCTTCTGCTCCTCCTAAGTAAGTATACGCATTATTTATTTTTCCTTTTCATGTAACAGCCGCATTTATTACTGTTCGTGATGTCCTCATAAGGCTTGTAAAAGTATTTGCAGGGGCAGCTTTCTTCATGTAGGCGCACAACCAGAGCTACATCTCCCAAGAGTCATTTCTCTTACACACAGTGTACAAGCAGGATTCTTCGTGGTCAAGGTAGTGGTGCTTACCGGCGGAGAGACTGCTGAGAACATGCCCCGGTCTCCCTTGCTAGTACAGAGACTGTATTCGCAAGCACAGTTCCATGCACCCAAGCAATAATGGCTCTGTCTAGGGTATTTAGTTTTTATATTATTTAATGCTTGAACAGGAGAGGGGTCTTGGCTCACAGGTTACTCCAAAATGATAACAGCAATCCATGGGAAGACCATCTTCACACTAAATCCTTATAACTTCAGTCACACATGAAAGTCCCACATCAGGTCTGACTCTCAGTGTCCCAGGAGCTGACCACCACCCAGTTTGCACTAGGAGATCCTCTGTAGTAGAGATACAAGTAACTTCTCCAGATCCGGACTTCAGACAGTACCTTCTCCTTTTGTCAGGACCTGGATCACCTGCTGGTGGCACTGAGCTACCCAGAGTGGAAGGTTGTAGTTCTGGTGTCCGACCAGCAGGTGTCTCGGTAATCAGCTTCCAACTGATGCTGGCTGCTGGGAGGGTATTTGGGTTCTCCCCTACTAGTGCCTCTCACTCCAGTGTTTTGCTGCTGCCAGAGTCTGCCACTGATCCTGATCTTACTCCTGCCCTGTACCCTGCTGCCTTGTACCTGCTCTCCTTTGTTCCTGATCCCAGTTTGGGTCTCCCTTTCCCATCTGCTCCCTGCACTTCCAGCTTTCCCTCTGCTTTTCTGTGTTGCACATTTTGTATATATTGTTTGTCACTGGGCATTTAGTTCTCTAATATTACAATGTTTTCTGTGTGCTGGTGTTTGGATTTTGGTGTACTGTAAATAAATTCTTACTTTTATTATATATGGTTTGGTCCCAGT
>NW_027507685.1:253147243-253279743 GCF_037356315.1 Lithobates pipiens
ATTTATTATTATTTATATTTAGTTTTCTCCTGCAATTTTTTTATTTTTTTGTTATAAAGTCAACATTACTTTTTTTCACAGCGATTTATTAAATACTTACATTTATTTCTTCAATATTATTTATTATCATCATTTCTTATTTATATTATCATTTATCATAATTTCTTATTTATTTAATTCAATGTATTTATTTATTATTGTTTATATTTAGTTTTCTCCTGCAATTTTTTTTTCTTTTTTTGTTATAAAGTCAACATTACTTTTTTTCACATCGATTTATTAAATACTTACATTTATTTCTTCAATAATATTTATTATCATCATTTCTTACTTATATTATCATGTATCATAATTTCTTATTTATTTAATTCAATGTATTTATTTATTATTGTTTATAGTTAGTTTTCTCCTGCAATTTTTTTTCTTTTTTTCTTATAAAGTCAACATGACTTTTTTTCACATCAATTTATTAAATACTTACATTTATTTCTTCAATATTATTTGTTATCATTTATCATCATTTCTTATTTATATTATCATTCATCATAATTTATTATTTATGTAATTCAATGTATTTATTTATTATTGTTTATATTTAGTTTTCTCCTGCAATTTTTTTTTCTTTCTTTGTTATAAAGTCAACATGACTTTTTTCACATCAATTTATTAAATACTTACATTTATTTCTTCAATATTATTTGTTATCATTTATCATAATTTCTTATTTATATTATCATTCATCATAATTTCTTATTTATGTAATTCAATGTATTTATTTACTTATTTATTATTGTTTATATTTAGTTTTCTCCTGCAATTTTTTTTTCTTTTTTGTTATAAAGTCAACATAATTTTTTTTCACATCAAGTTATTAAATACTTACATTTATTTCTTCAAAATTATTTGTTATCATTTATCATCATTTCTTATTTATATTATCATTCATCATAATTTCTTATTTATGTAATTCAATGTATTTATTTATTTATTATTGTTTATATTTAGTTTTCTCCTGCAATTTTTTTTTCTTTTTTTGTTAAAAAGTCAACATGACTTTTTTCACATCAATTTATTAAATACTTACATTTATTTCTTCAATATTATTTGTTATCATTTATCATAATTTCTTATTTATATTATCATTCATCATAATTTCTTATTTATGTAATTCAATGTATTTATTTACTTATTTATTATTGTTTATATTTAGTTTTCTCCTGCAATTTTTTTTTCTTTTTTGTTATAAAGTCAACATAATTTTTTTTCACATCAAGTTATTAAATACTTACATTTATTTCTTCAATATTATTTGATATCATTTATCATCATTTCTTATTTATATTATCATTTATCATAATTTCTTATTTATGTAATTCAATGTATTTATTTATTTATTTATTATTGTTTATATTTAGTTTTCTCCTGCAATTTTTTTTCTTTTTTTGTTATAAAGTCAACATAAATTTTTTTCATATCAATTTATTAAATACTTACATTTATTTCTTCAATATTATTTGTTATCATTTATCATCATTTCTTATTTATATTATCATTCATCATAATTTCCTATTTATTTAATGCAATGTATTTATTTATCTATTATTGTTTATATTTAGTTTTCTCCTGCAATTTTTATTTATTTTTTTGCTATAAAGCCAACATAAAAAAAATAAAAAAATAAAAATAAAAACAAAATAAAACTTGATTTGAATTTACAAATAAACGTGCCGTTCTTTGTGCCAGAAATATCATTTTAAATGTCGCTATAAAAATAACAAATTACAGAATAAAATCTGAACTTTTGGGGGGGGAGGGGGGGAAAAAAACAGCTACTTTGGTTCCTATGCCGCGTACACACGACTGGACTTTCCGGTAGACTAGGTCCAAGGGTCTTACCGACGGACTTTTGGAGGAGTCCCGATGGACTTTCCGAACACACGGACTTGGCCACACACAATCACACCAAAGTACGACGGATTCGACCGTGATGACGTACGACCGGACTAGAATATGAAAGTTCATAGCCAGTAGCGTCGGTTGCCCTAGCGTCGGTTTTCGTCCGGCGGACTAGCATACAGACAAATGGATTTCTCCATAGGAACTGGGTCCGGCGCAAAAAATTTGAAACATGTTCTATTTCTAAAGTCCGTCAGATTTTTGGGCAGCAAAGGTCCAATGGAGCCCACACACGATCGAATTGTCCGACGGATTCGTATTCCATCGGACCTTTGCTGTCGAAAAGTCCGGTCGCGTGTACACGGCATAAGAGGAAAGAAAGCATTTTTGGTTCCAGTAATGCTGCTAATGAAAAATCAGTTTCTACTACAAGCTTGAACTGCATTGGGTTTAACCATAGAGAAACGCCCACTTTAAATAAACCCCGCCTATTTATGTATTATTAGATATAATTAATTATCATTTATGACTGGTGCTTATATAGCACCATCAATTTCCATAGTGCTTTATATATTTATTATACATTTGCATCATTATATTTTTTTTTTCACATCAATTTATTAAATAATTACACGTATTTATTAAATATCATTTATATATATAATTTATATTATATTATTTATATATATATATATATATATATATATATATATATATATATATATATATATATATATATATAATTTATATTATATTATTTATATTATATTATTTATATATATATATATATATATATATATTTATTTATATATAATTTATATTATATTATTTATATATATATATATATATATATATATATATATATATATATATATATATATATATATATATATATATATATATATTTAATATTTATTTTATATATAATATTATATATAATATATATTTTATATATATTTATATATTACAGTGGTGTGAAAAAGTGTTTGCCCCCTTCCTCATTTCCTGTTCCTTTGCATGTTTGTCACACTTAAGTGTTTCGGAACATCAAACCAATTTAAACAATAGTCAAGGACAACACAAGTAAACACAAAATGCAATTTGTAAATGAAGGTGTTTATTATTAAAGGTGAAAAAAAATCCAAACCATCATGGCCCTGTGTGAAAAAGTGATTGCCCCCCTTGTTAAAACATACTATAACTGTGGTTGTCCACACCTGAGTTCAATTTCTCTAGCCACACCCAGGCCTGATTATTGCCACACCTGTTCACAATCAAGGCATCACTTAAATAGGAGCTGCTTGACACAGTAAGGTCCACCAGAAGATCCTTAAAAGCTACACATCATGCCGAGACCCCAAGAAATTCAGGAACAATTGAGAAAGAAAGTAATTGAGATCTATCAGTCTGGAAAGGGTTATAAAGCCATTTCCAAAGCTTTGGGAATCCAGCGAACCACAGTGAGAGCCATTATCCACAAATGGCGAAGACATGGAACAGTGGTGAACCTTCCCAGGAGTGGCCGGCCGCCCAAAATTACCCCAAGAGCGCAGCGACGACTCATCCAAGAGGTCACAAAAGACCCCACAACAACGTCCAAGGAACTGCAGGCCTCACTTGCCTCAGTTAAGGTCAGCGTTCATGCCTCCACCATCAGGAAAAGACTGGGCAAAAATGGCCTGCATGGCAGAGTTCCAAGGAGAAAACCACTGCTGAGCAAAAAGAACATCAAAGCTCGTCTCAATTTCTCCACAACACATCTTGATGATCCCCAAGACTTTTGGGACAACATTCTGTGGACCGATGAGACAAAAGTGGAACTCTTTGGAAGGTGTGTGTCCAAGTATATCTGGCGTAGAAGGAACACTGCATTTCATAAAAAGAACATTATACCAACAGTAAAATATGGTGGTGGTAGTGTGATGGTCTGGGGCTGTTTTGCTGCTTCAGGACCTGGAAGACTTGCCGTGATAAAAGGAACTATGAATTCTGCTGTCTACCAAGAGATCCTGAAGGAGAATGTCCGACCATCTGTTCGTGTACTCAAGCTGAAACGAACTTGGGTTCTGCAGCAGGACAATGATCCTAAACACACCAGCAAGTCCACCACCGAATGGCTGAAGAAAAACAAAATGAAGACTTTGGAGTGGCCTAGCCAAAGTCCTGACCTGAATCCTATTGAGATGTTGTGGTATGACCTTAAAAAGGCCGTTCATGCTCGAAAACCCTCTAATGTAACTGAATTAGGACAATTCTGCAAAGATGAGTGGGCCAAAATTCCTCCAGGACGCTGTAAAAGCCTCATTGCACGTTATCGCAAACGCTTGGTTGCAGTTGTTGCTGCTAAGGGTGGCCCAACCAGTTATTAGGTTTAGGGGGCAATCACTTTTTCACACAGGGCCATGATGGTTTGGATTTTTTTTCACCTTTAATAATAAACACCTTCATTTACAAATTGCATTTTGTGTTTACTTGTGTTGTCCTTGACTATTGTTTAAATTGGTTTGATGTTCCGAAACACTTAAGTGTGACAAACATGCAAAGGAACAGGAAATGAGGAAGGGGGCAAACACTTTTTCACACCACTGTATATTTTATATTTATATATTTATATTATTGTTATCATTTATCATAATTTCTTATTTATTTAATTCAATGTATTTATTATTGCTTATATTTCGTTTTCTCCTGTAATTGTTTTTTTTTTTTTTTTTTTTGTTATAAAGTCAACAAAAAAAGAAAAAAAAAGAAAAAAGGAAAACATATTTATCAGGACATAAATTTTAATTCATGTACAGTGTCGCATGATCACGCGATTGTCAGTTAAAGTGACGCAGTGCCGTATCGCAAAAAATGGCCTGGTCATGAAGGGGGGGTAAAACCTTCCGGAGCTGAAGTGGTTAATGGAGGAGAAGGGTAGAACCAAGGAAGGCAAAATATAAGCAGATTAAACTTGTGTTAAGAAAACAGAAGTTGTCTGGCTGCACCTTTGGCTTCTATATTTTGCAAGTCACTGATCCAGAAAAAAAAATCAAGCAGCCAGTGAAGTCACAATTCCAGAACCAAGTTCATTTTTTTTTTTTTTTGCGTTTCATAAGAATGTATCATAAGCCAGAGCAGCAGCATAACAGCCAGGCGATTAGCATTCCCAGCTTCCCAAACATTTCGCCTAATAGGTTCCTTTCCCGTTACACATTTAATATAAGGAGGGGGATGGGGGAAGAGGGGCGTGGAGGCTGCAGGTAGAACTGTTCAGCGATCGTTCGGGAAGTCGGGTCGGCTAGATATCTCGAAACGGTAATTATTCTTGGAAATGTTAATCTTTTAATTAGCTCCTGGAGGAGTAAATGGCATTTGACAGCAGAGACTCTTTCCCAATGTTTATAGAGAGTCTAGATATTTCCTTCATTTATCTGTGGAGATATGACACTTCTAATTGATAGTCTCTCCTCGTTCTGTCAGTCTCACCGGCGGAGAGGCAATGCGCTATTTCAGCTGCTGCAAGAGCGCGGCGCTTTCCGTCTGTTGATGGTGACGGATCTTACATATCGCCAACTTTTTTTTTAATTAAAGCGATACAGTACATTGTAACGTTGTAGGGATGAATGGAATTGGGAACCCAAAAAATTTTGGTAAAATTGGGAAAATTTTGGCAAAACTATGGCGTTGCATTGGAATCAATTGGGGAAAGGAAAATTAAAGTGCAAGTGACGCCTTGACCTAAAATGCACCACCCCCACCCCACTCACCCACCTACCCCAAGCCAATATATACTGCAGTATATATAGTTCTAGTCCCTCACAAGTTCTGATGATTAAATGAGCATCCCATATCATCCCTTCCCTATCCAGACAATGCGCTATTCCAATATGCAATAATCCAAGTTCATTTCCACCAATAAAAAACAAAAACAAACAAACAAAGCTGCAGAAACTGTTTCTTGACTTTGGAGTAGTGAGTGAAAAATCTGTGTGCCTGGCTGTGCATTCACATTCACCAGTGGTCCCTACGGGGGTAGCTCTACACTTGAATCAGTGGTCATGTGATATGCCGCCACACCTAGGGTTGCCACCTCATCCCTTTAAACCCACATATGAATTACACAGGTTCTGATGCTAATTAAATTCAGATAAGGCACCAAGTGAGTTTAATTGCCACCTTAATCAGCCACAGAACCTGGGTAATTAATATGTCTTTGGGTTTAAGGGGATGAGGTGGTAACCGTAGCCGCACTACAAGCCTGAACTACATAGTGAAAGGGCCCCTTTACGTCACTCCCTCATTATGCTGACTCTTACATTAGCGGTGGGGTTCCTGACGTCTTAAATGGCGGTGTGATAATGTGACATATCTTACATATAACCCAATTGCTTCCAATTAAAGTCATACCGTCAAATGTTCTATACCGTTAATAGGGATGGGTGGAATTGGGAGTTTTCCCTAAATCAAAATTTTCGTAAAATTGGGAACATTATGGCAAAATTTTATCATGGCATTGGAGTCTATTGGGGGAAAGCAAAATTAACTCCAGCCAGTGACCCCAACCCCCCACCTAAAACGTACCACCCCATACACCCACCTACCTTTAGCTAATTGTCACTGGAGATGAAAAAAAAAAAAAATGTTCCCAATTCTTAATTGAATCAGTGGTCACGTGACATGCGGCACCACAAGTCTTCTGAAAGACATGGTGGAAGGGTCTCTTTTCGGGAATTTACATCACTCTCTGGTCAGATGGACACTTTCCATTGGATCCATCAGCTGTGGTTCTTGTGCGGTTTTGAAGTCTGTGGTGGCGGTGTGATAATGCTGCACTCCCCGTCACTGCCCCACCTCCCTCCTGGCGAAGGGATGGATGGAATTGGGAGTTTTCCCCTCACCAAAATTTTGGTAAAATTGGGAACATTATGGCAAAATTTGGTCATGGCATTGGAGTCAATTGGGGAAAGCAAAATTAACTCCAGCCAGTGACCTCAACCCCCCCCCCCACCTAAAATGTACCACCCCATACACCCACCTACCTTTAGCTAATTGTCCCTGGAGATTAAAAAAATAAAAATGTTCCCAATTCTTACTTGAATCAGTGGTCACGTGACATGTGGCACCACAAGTCTTCTGAAAGACATGGTGGAAGGGTCTCTCTTTGGGAATTTACATCACTCCCTGGTGAGATGGACACATTCCATTGGATCCATCAGCTGTGGTTCTAATTACGGTTTTGAAGTCTCCGATGGCGGTGTGATAATGCCGCACTCCCCGTCACTGCCCCACCTCCCTCCTGGTGAAAGATCTTACATATCACCAACTGTTTCCAATTAACGTGATACAGTCTAATGTTTTATATCCTCAATAGGGATGGATGGAATTGGGAGTTTTCCCCTCACCAAAATTTTGGTAAAATTGGGAACATTATGGAAACATTTGGTCATGGCACGGGAGTCAATAGGGGAAAGTAAACTCAACTACAACCTTTGACACCCCCCCACATACACCTAAATTATAACACCTCACCCACCCTTATCATTTTGTCCTTGGAGATGACAAAATATTAAATGTCCCAAATACTTGAGTGGTCATGTGACGTGCGGCACCACAAGTCTTCTGAACTACATAGTGGAAGGGTCTCTCTTGGGGGATTTACATCACTTCCTGGTGAGATGGACACTTAACATTGAATCAATCACCGGTGGGTCTTATACGGTTCTGAAGTCTCCAATGGTGGTGTGATAATGCGGTGCTGCCAGTCTCTGCCCCCCCCCCCACTTCCCTGGTGACAAATTTTACTTTAAGTGAAACAGTCTAATGTCCTATACCCTTAATAGGGATGGGTGGAATTGGGAGTTTTCCCTAAACCAAAATTTTGGTAAAATTGGGAGCATTATGGTAAAATGTTGCCATGGCATTGGTGTCAATTTAGGGTAAGTACAATTAACTCCAGCCAGTGACCCAAAGCCCCACCACACAACTAAAATGCACCACAAAAAAATAGGGATGGACGGAATTGGGAGTATTGCCTTCACCACAGTTTTGGTAAAATTGGGAACAGTATGGCAAAATGTTGTCATAGCACGGGAATCAATTGGGAAAAGTAAAATCAACCACAGCCAGTGACCCCCCCCCCCCCACTTAAAATATACCACCTCACCTTTATCTATTGGTCCCTGGAGATGACAAAATATTAAATGTCCCATACACTGGAGTGGTCATGTGACATGTGGCACCACAAGTCTTCTGAACTACATGGTGGAAGTGTCAGGGCTGATCTCAGCCATTCCTTCTCTGAGCTGGCTGCTCAGCTGTCAGCTAAATCCCAGCTCCTATCTCTCCACAGTGACACAGCTGTTGATGATATCCTGCTTGTCAGTCCTGCCTACTTAAACAGTCCAGCCCAGATGATCTCTGCCTTCGTCTTGGTCACCTCTCTAGAGATGCTCTCCTATATTCCTGTTAAAGACTTGCTTGGTAACATTCCTTCTGGCTCCAGATCCTGCTTGCTGTTCTACTACGCTCATCTCAGGCTCCCTGACGTTTTGGCTCATCTGACTATCCATTCCGGTTCCTGAACTCTATGGCTCTAACTCTAACGGCTATGTTTTGCCTATGTTTACTCTGTTTACCCTTTTTTATTATTATTAAACAAGTGAGATTTGACTGTACTTCTGTCTAAGTCTGATTCATGGTTTCTGACAGGAAGGCCCTTTCTTCAGGAAATTATATAATTTCCTGGTGAGATGGACATTTTCCATTGGATCCATCAGCGGTGGTTCTTATATGGTTTTGAAGTCTCCAATGGTGGTGTAAAAAATAATAAATGCTCCAAATCAATGGTCTTGAGCCTCTTTTGAACCCCTTTAGGATTAATAAAACATTATGAATGGGACATGCGCACCACAAGTCTTCTGAACTACATGGTGGAAGGGTCTCTCATCAGGGATTTATGTAATTTCCTGGTGAAATGGATACTTTCCAATGGGTCTACCAGCAGTGGTCCTCACAGGGCACCTTACAATAGCGGTGTGATAATGATAGAGGTAACAAAACCAGTCTGTGGCAGGCCAATGCTGCACTAGTCTTCACTGGAAGAGGCGTCACACAAGGTCATTGTGAGTGTTATAAGCTGGGAACTCAGCACAGGGATAGTGGGAACCACTGATGATATGCACAGTGGGTGTACAGACCCGGGAACTCAGCACAGGGATGGTGGGAATTCCACATAATGAGCACAGCAGGTGTACAGACCTGGGAACTCAGTTCAGGAATTATGGAAACCACTAATAATGGGCACAGCAGTTCTACAGACCCGGGAACTTAGCAAAGGGGTTGTGGAAACCCCTCATAATAGGCACAGCAGGTGCGCCGACCTGGGAGCTCAGCACAGGGATGGTGGGAATCCCTCAGAATATGCACAGCAGGTGTACAGACCCGGGAACTCAGCACAGGGATGGTAGAAACCCCTCATAGTGGGCACAGCAAGTGTACACAACCCCTCATAATGAGAACAGCAGGTGTACAGACCCAGAAAAATCAGCACGGGGATGGTGGGAACCCCTCATAATGAGAACAGCAGGTGTACAGACCCAGAAAAATCAGCACGGGGATGGTGGGAACCCCTCATAATGGGCACAGCGGGTGTACAGACCCAGGAACTCAGCACAGAGATGGTAAAAACCCCACATAATGGGCACAGCAGGTGTACAGACTTGGAACCCCCCCCCCCCCCCTTAATGGACACAGCAGGTGTACAGAGCTGGGAACTCAGCACAGGGATGGTGGAAACCCCCCATAATGGGCACAGCAGGTGTACAGACTTGGGAACCCTCTGCTTTAATGGTCACAGGAGGTGTACAGACCAAGTAACTTAGCACAGGGATGGTGGAAATCCCTCATAACGGGCACAGCAGGTGTACAGACACGGGAACTCAGCACAGGATTGGTGGGAACCCCTCATAATGGGCACATATCTGATTATATACACATATTCACACGCTATTCTTTTTATGCACTGAGCTGAATGAGAGGTAAACTCAGCGGCTCGGTCTTCCTCTTCCATCAGTCACTGTCACGCTGAGTAATAGGGCTCTCTCAGGTCTAATGATGAAATAACTATACCCCATTCAGGTTATGGCAGACTTACATATTGGCTACAGACGCTAATAGATGCGCCAACACTAAAGGGATCGGAGCCAGAACTGGAGGATAATGTGCGTTTCGCTCTATAATATCTCCCAGTCCGCTCTGAATGCTCAGCAATTGTCTCTGATCTTCCATCTCCTACACGCTCACCGGCCGGAGTCCATCGTTCAGCCATCTACATTACGGTTTTTGCAAGTCCAGATACTTCGGCGGCACCCAGAACACCCCAGCCATGGGCCAATGTGAGATTTGGGGGTCCGTTAATGCTATTGCTAATTATTAGGTCACTGAACAATCACCAGAGCTGTACTGGAAACACCAAATCTTCTTCAGCTCTTGCCTCACCCAGGCAACTCTGGATCACCCCCTCCCCCCCCCATGGAACAGAGCAATTTTTACATTTCTGCTATGAGCCTGTTTATTTCACAAAAACTTTGTCAGTATACAAACTATTGTGATACATATATAAAATGATTATTTTATTTTTTTGGACAAACAAGGCTTTTTTTTGTGAGTTATTCTTATTTTTTTATGCAATCCATACAGTAGATCAAAATAGTAACAATATATATGTGTATATATATATATATATATATATATATATATATATACACACACATATATATATATACATACACACACACATATATATATATATATATATATATATATATATATATATATATATGTGTGTATGTATATATATATATATATATATATATATATATATACATACATATATATATATATATATACATACATATATATATATATATATATATACATATGTATGTATGTGTATATGTGTGTATATATATATATATATATACACACATATATATATATATATATACACACACATATATATATATATATATATATATATATATATATATATATATATATATACATATATATTGTTACTATTTTGATCTATATATGTATATTGTATATATATGTGTGTGTGTGTATATATATATATATATATATATGTACATATGTATATATATATATATATATATATATATATATATATATATATATATATATATATATATATATATATATATATATATATATACATATATATTGTTACTATTTTGATCTATTGTATGGATTGCAGAAAAAAATAAGAATAACTCACTAAAAAAAAATGTATTTATTTATTTTTGATCAGTGCTAGTCTTAAAAAAAAACAACTTAGTAGTTACCGTAGATAAAAAAAAATATATATATACTGTTTACTCCATTATTTTGTCCTATTTAACTGACATTAAATTATGATTCTGGTACAAAGCAGCAGCAGAGTTTTTCACATGAAATAAATATGTTTTCTTCTATTTTATGACACACACAAAAAATGACAAACAAAACAAATGCAGTTTAAAGATCAATGGTTAAAAAAAAAAAAAAAAAAATCATCAGGAAAAAATATAGCTTAGGGGAGAAGGGGCAGAAGAAGAGAATTGGGAATGATTAGGGTAAAACTAAGGACTGATACAGGATTAAATAGGGACACATTTTATTATTTTATTTATAACTTTATCCTATGCACATGAAAGCTCACCCCCTTTTAATCTGCAGATAAATGAAACAGTAGATATAAAATAATATTGCTACATTTTGTGTCTCCCCATGTCCAGTCTGAACAATGTTACTTTGTATCTCTCTTTCTTGTGTTTAACTACTTGACCACTGGGCACTTAAACACCCTTAATAACCAGACCAATTTTCAGCTTTCGGTGCTCTCACATTTTGAATGACAATTACTCAGTCATGCAACACTGGACCTATAGGAAATGTTTGTCCTTTTTTTCATACAAATGGAGCTTTCTTTTGGTGGTATTTAATCACCGCTCGTTTTTTTATTTTTTGTGCTATAAAAGAAAAAATACAGAAAATTCTGTAAAAAAAATAATTTTTCTTTGTTTCTTTTATAAAATTTCGCAGATTAGTAATTTTTTCTTCATAAATTTTGGCCAAAATTTATACTACTACATATCTTTGGTAAAAATAAGTACAAATTGGTGGATATTATTTGGTCTTTGTGAAAGTTATAGAGTCCACAAGCTATGGTGCCAATATCTGAAAATTGGTCACACCTGAAGTACTGACGGCATATCTCATTTCTTGAGACCCTAACATGCCAGAAAATACATATACCCCCCAAATGACCCCTTTTTGGAAAGAAGACATTCCAAGGTATTTAGTAAGAGGCATGGTGAGTTTTTTGAAGTTGTCATTTTTTCCCACAATTCTTTGCAAAATCAAGATTTTTTTTACTTTTTTTTTTTTCACAAAATTGTCATATTATCAGTTTATTTCTCACACAGCATATGCATACCACAAATTACACCCCAAAACACATTCTGCTATTACTCCCGAGTGCGGCGATACCACATGTGTGAGACTTTTACACAGTGTGGCCACATACAGAGGCCCAACATGCAGGGAGCGCCATCAGGCGTTCTGGAGCACCCAGGACAATTCTGACATTTCTCTCCTACATGTAAAAATCATCATTTATTTGCTAAAAAATTACATAGAATCCCAAAACATTATATATGTTTTTTTAGCAAACACCCTGGAGAATACAATGGTGGTCGTTGCAACTTTTTATCTTCCACGGTATTTGCGCAGCAATTTTTCGAATGCTTT
The DNA here is from genome assembly GCF_037356315.1 of Lithobates pipiens. Classification (NCBI taxonomy): domain Eukaryota; kingdom Metazoa; phylum Chordata; class Amphibia; order Anura; family Ranidae; genus Lithobates; species Lithobates pipiens. The sequence goes on from NW_027507685.1 coordinate 253,159,931, forward strand.
TTTTTGGAAAAAAAAACAGTTTTGTGCTTAAAAAAAAAACAAACACAGTAAAGTTAGCCCAATTTTTGCATAATGTGAAAGATGAAGTTACGCTGAGTAAATAGATACCTAACATGTCACTCTTCAAAATTGCACACGCTCGTGGAATGGCGCCAAACGTCGCTACTTAAAAATCCCCATAGGCGACGATTAAATATTTTTTTTACTGGTTATATGTTTTGAGTTACAGAGGAGGTCTAGGGCTAGAATTATTGCTCTCACTCTAACGTTCGCAGCGATACCTCACATGTGTGGTTTGAACACCGTTTTCATATGTGGGCGGGACTTACGTATGCGTTCGCTTCTGCATGCGAGCACATGGGGACAGGGGCGCTTTAAAACATTTTTTTTTTTTTTATTATTCATTTTACTTTATTTATTTTAGTTTGACATTTTTTTCCCCAAAAATAAATTTTTTGATCACTTTTAGTCCTATTACAAGGAATGTAAACATCCCTTGTAATAGGAATATGGCATGACAGGTCCTCTTTACAGTGAGATGTGGGGTCAATAAGACCCCGCATCTCACCTCTAAGCTGGGAAGCCTGAAAAAAAAAAAAAAAAAAAGATTCTGGCTTTGATCGTATTGGCGAGTCGGTAGAAGCACCGGAGGGCGGCGGGAGGGGGCTGGGGATGTCTATGGCTGGGTATTGCAGGGTATCACCGACTATGGCTGGGTATCTCAGAGTATGGCGTTGCAGAGTATTGCGTTGCAGAGCATTGCAGGATATTGGCGGGTGTTGCAGAGCATTGCAGAGTGTTGCAGGGTATTGGCGGGTGTTGCAGAGCATTGCAGAGTGTTGCAGGGTATTGGCGGGTGTTGCAGAGCATTGCAGAGTGTTGCAGGGTATTGGCGGGGTGTTGCAGAGCATTGCAGAGTGTTGCAGGGTATTGGCGGGGTGTTGCAGAGCATTGCAGAGTGTTGCAGGGTATTGGCAGGTGTTGCAGAGCATTGCAGAGTGTTGCAAGGTATTTGCGGGTGTTGCAGAGTGTTGCAGAGTATTGCAGAGTGATGCAGAGTATTGCACAGTAATGCAGAGTAATGCACAGTAATGCAGAGTAATGCACAGTAATGCAGAGTATTGCACAGTAATGCAGAGTAATGCAGAGTATTGCACAGTAATGCAGAGTATTTTAGAGTATTTTAGAGTATTTTAGAGTAATGCAGAGTAATGGCAGGGAATTGATGGGTTAATTTTCGGTGAGCAGCGATGTGGGCACTGCAGATGCAGCCAACATCGCTGCTGACACCGATCTCTTCCCCCTCCGCTGTACCGATCGGTACAGAGAGGGGGAGGGAGTAACCGGCGTCATAACATGACGCCGGTTTGTTTACAAGTGATCACTCCGTCATTTGACGGAGCGATCACGTGGTAAACGGCCGCAATGAGCGGCCGTTTACCGTGATCCGTGATGCGCCGGGTCCTGTGGACCCGGCGGTCACGGATGCTCTCGAGTGCGCGCCCCAGGGGACATTTGATGTCCTCCCAGAGTTAAACAACCGCCCTGTAGCCTTCATTCGGCTATGGGCCGGTTGTTAAGTGGTTAATCAACGTTTATAAACAATGTTACTTTGTATCTCTATAAGCACTGTTCAGACAAGAGATAAACAATGCTACTTTGTATTTCTCTACTTCACATATGAACATTTATAAACAATGTTACTTTGTATCTCTTTATCTCCTGTCTGATCAATGTTTGTAAACAATGTTACTTTGTTTACTTTGTATCTCTCTATCTCCTCTCCAGTCAATGTTTATAAACAATGTTACTTTGCATCTCTATCTCCTATACGATCAATGATTATAAACAATGTTACTTTGCATCTCTCTCTATAAACACTGTTCAGACAAGAGATAAACAATGCTAATTTGTATTTCTCTACTTCTCTACTCTGAACATTGAGTGCCGGTTTACACAGGAGCAACTTGTCAGGCGACTTAGCCACCAGACAAGTCGCGCTCCGTTCTGTACTATGGAACCGTTCTAATAGGAACGACACAATTCGCTCCGACTTAGAAAAAAAGTTCCTGTACTATTCTCGGGGCGACTTCAGGCGACTTGCATTGACTTCTATACAGAAGTCGTTTTGCAAGTCGCTGCTGAAGTCGTGTGCAGGTCGCGTCTGTGAGTTGCGCTGCAAGTCGTGTCGCCCCTGTGTGAACCAGCACTTATAAACATGGTTACTTTGCATCTTTTTTTATCTGCTGTTTGAACAATGTTTATACACAATGTTACTTTGTATCTCTTTATCTCCTCTCTGATCAATGTTTGTAAACAATGTTACTTTGTATCTCTATATACTCTGTCTGATTAATATTTATAAGCAATGTTACTTTGTATCTCTCCATCTCCTCTCTGATCAATGCTTATAAGCAATGTTACTTTGTAGCCATCTCCTGTCTGATCAATGTTGATAAACAATGTTTCTTTGCATCTCTCTATCTCCTCTCTGATCAGTGTTTATAAACAATGTTACTTTGTATCTCTCCATCTCCAGCCTGTTTGTTAGCAGCTCCTACATGCACTACATCATTTTCATTGGCCAAGTTTAAAAAGCAGCTTAAATGCTCGGATCTTGTTATTTTCTGTCCTATGCAAAATGCCTCAAAACGCCAACCAGTGTTTGCAAAACATAACGTGGTTGAGTACAAAATTGCTCATCAAGGCTGGAGCAAACGGACATTCGGAGGCTGGAGCTGCGACCTCCCCTTTGATCCAATCTATGTTGTCTCTGGAAACAGGTGCACATTTTCCCTTGATAAACGCTTCTATGTGGCGGCTGTCTCAGCTCCCGTTTTCCCTGGTTGGCTGATAATTGGCTCCCCTTTGATCCAATCTATGTTGTCTCTGGAAACAGGTTCACATTTTCCCTTGATAACCGCTTCTATGGGGCGGCTGTCTCAGCTCCCGTTTTCCCCGGTTGGCTGATAATTGCCCCCCCTTGATCCAATCTACGTTGTCTCTGGAAACAGGTTCACATTTTCCCTTGATAACCGCTTTTATGGGGCGGCTGTCTCAGCTCCCGTTTTCCCCGGTTGGCTGATAATTGCCCCCCCTTGATCCAATCTACGTTGTCTCTGGAAACAGGTGCACATTTTCCCTTGATAACCGCTTCTATGGGGCGGCTGTCTCAGCTCCGGTTTTCCCCGGTTGGCTGATAATTGGCTCCCCTTTGATCCAATCTACATTGTCTCTGGAAACAGGTTCACATTTTCCCTTGATAACCGCTTCTATGGGGCGGCTGTCTCAGCTCCCGTTTTCCCCGGTTGGCTGATAATTGGCTCCCCTTTGATCCAATCTACGTTGTCTCTGGAAACAGGTTCACATTTTCCCTTGATAACCGCTTTTATGGGGCGGGTGTCTCAGCTCCCGTTTTCCTGGTTGGCTTATAATTGGCTCCCCCTTGATCCACTCTACGTTGTCTCTGGAAACAGGTTCACATTTTCCCTTGATAACCGCTTCTATGGGGCGGCTGTCTCAGCTCCCGTTTTCCCGGTTGGCTGATAATTGCCCCCCTCCCCTCACTCCTCTCTTTTCCCTTCTCTTATTGGAAAGTACTGACAGTTACAAAGTAGGTACAGGATGAAGAGAAGGGACTCGCGGTGGTTTTTAGGGTCAAGTTGGCGGATAGTCGAAACGTTTTGTCGGCGGCGTGCTTTATAAACAGAACAATGAGTCACTGTCACTGTCAGACGTACGTGGCGCTCTTTATTTATATTTGTCTGTTTTTATTTTGCAGCCAGAAAGTCTCCTCTCTTTCAGGATTAGGGGAGGGATGGGGTGACCTAATGCGCTCTATTGGGGACATTTAGAAGGCTCACATAGACTGCAAACCGAGTCCGTTCTGTGCTTTGAATTTGGTGCGCTTATGAAGTGCTTTTCATTTACAAAGTCCCTTTTTTTTTGCTATTGTATAAGGTGAATCCATAGCCATCCTTTCACATAAGCCGAGTCCTCAATGCCAACATTTTTAACATGGCTTCCTTATCTGCAGATTAGGCTGACTGCCTTGGGGATGGTAGACAAAGCTGTATCTATGGAATGCTGGAAAATAGTTGTCCAGTGCTCTTTGCAGAGCATTCCATAGATACAGCTTTGTCTACCATCTCCAAGGCAGTCAGCCTGATCTACACATTGTTCACTGGCTATGTTAGGAGCCCATATGGACATTGTCATGAACTCCACCCACCTGTATGTTGTGTAAATGAGTCTAGTCTGAGTATTGAGTATTCACACATTGTTGTTTGTGCTAATTAACCCTGTGTTTATGTTTATGGTAATGTTTATTGAATTGTTAGTGAGCTAGGAGCCGAAAAGTCTTATCTCTCAGTCAACTAGTCTGAGTGTTGATTTAGATAATTAGCTCATGCTAATTAGGTTAGGTTTTAGTCTTCTACTGTATTATAAATACTTGCCATTTTGGTTCTAATAAATGAGTCCATGTTAGCACTTAGCCCCTGTACACACGGTCGGAGAATCTGCCAACCAAATCCGTCGGATTTTGTCCGTCAGATTTAGTCTGACGGCTTGTGTCCGAAACTGTTGCATACACACGGTCGGACAAAGTTGTGGAAAAATCCGATCATTCAGAACGTGATGACGTAATTTCGTTACGATGGGACTACATTCAGGCTAGTAGCCAATAGCTTTGATGTAGGAATTTGATCTGAGCATGCGTGGCACTTGGTCCGATCAAAATTCTCTACACATGATCGGATTACGTCCGACCGGCCCAGTTGGTCAGGAAATATTTCCAACATGTTGGAAAATTGGGTCGGACGGAGATTCGGACGGAATCAGTCCGATGCATAATACACAGTCGGATTATCTGACGACACGGTCTGATAAGACGAATTCCGACGGATTCTCCGACCGTGTCTACGCGGCTTAAGTGTGTCTCGTCTTGTTTTGTGCTTGTGAGCGGTTGGAATATCTGATATCTATATTCAGACTTAGGAAGTGGTATACTGACGGAAGCACTCAATCGGAGTGTGGGATCGGTTCCGTCACAGACATCATGAAACAAGATAGGTAATATTAATAATAGATTAGTACAGGCGTTCTCAACCAGGGTTCCGTGGAACCTTGGGGTTCCTTCAGTGGTTGCTACGAGTTCCTTGGGCGTTGAGCAACTTCTGCCTCTGATAACCCTGAACAATGATTGTTTTAGGTTTATGTAGGGTCAAGTCTTCCCAATGACTACAATTATAAAAACATTCTTCTCAATGGCCACCAACACGAATGTACTCTGAGCTGTAGATATAGTAATTATTAGGAGGCCCAGAAAGTTAATTCAAGGGTTCCTCGATGTAGAACAGAGAAAGGCTGGTATAGTATGTACAGTAAATGGCTAAACGTTTACAGACTCTTGACAACCATACTTACCCATACGGTGATCGTACGTTGACCACTTCCAAAAGACTGGAGTTCAGGTGTTTCCAGTGAAGTGTATTGTTAAAATGTTACTAAACCCAGGAGCCTGAATTCACTATATCTGGTCTCCCAGGGTACGCAGAACCATGGCCATCTTTAATATTGATTGGACCCTGGGAAAAAATTTTCTTGGGGCCCCCTCATTGCAATTTGACTCTCCACCTGCTCTGAGACATACAAAAAATAGCAGCTAGACTTAAAATCAGTTTACTGTATCAGGTCAGGCAGCAATTATGATTGGTTGCCACTGGTTACAGCATATCAGTGCTGCTTAATGACTGGTTGCTAGAGGTCACAGAACACATTACGGCTCACTGATTAGTTGCTGGAGGTTGCAGAAAATGATTTCTGCTTGTTAATTGGTTGCTAGAGATTATTGTACAATAGTACTGTTCACTGATTGGTTGCTAGAGATTACTGTACAATAGTACGGTTCACTGATTGGTTGCTAGAGGTTACAGGACATCATCTCCTCACTGCAGGGGAGCATGATATACATACGAATGCCACTTTCTATTTACATATCAATGCTGCCGGCCGCAGCTATTTACTTAGTAATGCTGCCGCTATTTACATATGAATGCTGGTTATTTACATGTAAACACAGGGTTTGCAGGTGAGTCATCTGTACACATCAATAGGGCAGAGCTGGGCAGCATTAGTAGCAGCACTTCACACTGAGATATCGGGACACAGTACAGGACTAAAACCTCAAGGGACGAGGGAATTTAAACTGGGATAGTTGGCAAGTATGAGGCAGCTGCTCTGGGCCCCACAGCAATGACAGGGCCCAGGGCAGCTGCCCCTTTTGCTCTGCCTTAAAGACGGCCCTGCGCAGAACGTGGAAACGCAATTTATTTAGCAAATATAAACTGCTAAATATCTTTTCTCATCAGCAGAATGTAGCAGCCTTGTGACTTCTCTCAGATCCTGGTAAAGCTTGAAGGAGGAGTTTTCATACTACATCGAGCGGTCGCATCAGGATCTAGGACCCCTGATCCTCTGTCTGGGCAATGCTGATTTGGCCCTGTGCTGATTGCATGCACCCTCCCAAGAAAAAAAAAGAAAACCTCTCTAGCAATAGACATCAAACTGAGCATGTGCAGCCTGACTCCAAAGGCTCTGTCTTATCCGGACATGTTCTGGAGTCAGTGGAAGATGGGGAGGATCTGTGCATACAAGATCAAACAGCCTTTTTGCACAATGCAGAGGATTAACCCCCTTAAGCCGCGTACACACGGGCGGACTGTATGGCCTACTTAGTCCGTGATACAATCCAACGGACAGTCCACACACCACTTTTTGAGCGGACTAATACGGCGTACTAAGTCCGCCATACTATCCGCCCTACTTTTGAAATGAACGGACTCGCCCACACACGCGGAGGAAAGTCCGCTCATTTCGAGCGCGTCTCCAAGTAGGCGGGGCCCGCGAAGGAGACGTCGCTGACCCCGCCGCCTGGAATGGACTTAAAGGGGAACCCCAACACCGAAAAAAATCGGCGTGGGGGTCCCCCCCAAGTCCACAACAGACCCTTGTCCGAGCACGCTACCCGGCCGGCCAGGAAAGGGGGGCGAGCGAGCGCCCCCCCTCCTGAGCCGTACCAGGCCACGTGCCCTCAACATGGGGGGGTGCCTTGGGGAAGGGGGGGCCGTGCGGCCCCCCCACCCCAAAGCACCTTGTCCCCATGTTGATGAGGACAAGGGCCTCTTCCCGACAACCCTGGCCGTTGGTTGTCGGGGTCTGCGGGCGGGGGGCTTATCGGAATCCGGGATCCCCCTTTAATAAGGGGGCCTCCGGATACCGGCCCCCCCACCCTATTTGAATGAGTATGGGGTACAATGTACCCCTACCCATTCACCTGTAAAATAAAAGTACAAAAAAAACCACAACACACGAGATAAAATACTTTATTGCACAGCTCCGGGGGTCTTCCGTCTTCGGGGGTCTTCTCGCCGGACTCCTCCGCTATCTTCTTGTAGCTCTTTTACTAGCGGAGGAGTCCGGCTTTCTTCCTCGCCGCCGGCCTCTTCTCCCGACTTCGGGGGTCTTGTCCCCCTCTTCGGTTCTTCTGCCGGGCCACCGCGCCTTCTTATAGCTCTTTTACAGGCGGTGGCCCGGTCTTCTGACGCTGCCGTCGCCGCCGTCGCCGCCGCCTTCCGTTCTTCTTCTTCTTCTTCTCCAGGAGATGTTGCCTCGACGATCTCTCCGGCCGGAATGCCAGGGACGCACTGCGCGGCCTCTTATATAGGGACAAGGGGCGGTGTCACATGGCTTTATGTCACATGGGTTGGTCACATGGGTTGATGTCACATGGGGACTATGACATCTTAAGGGGGCGGGGTCACCATGTGACACCAACCCATGTGACATAAAGCCATGTGACACCGCCCCTTGTCCCTATATAAGTGGCCGCGCAGTGCGTCCCTGGCATTCCGGCCGGAGAGATCGTCGAGGCAACATCTCCTGGAGAAGAAGAAGAAGAAGAACGGAAGGCAGCGGCGGCGGCGGCGACAGAAGACCGGGCCACCGCCTGTAAAAGAGCTATAAGAAGGCGCGGTGGCCCGGCAGAAGAACCGAAGAGGGGGACAAGACCCCCGAAGTCGGGAGAAGAGGCCGGCGGCGAGGAAGAAAGCCGGACTCCTCTGCTAGTAAAAGAGCTACAAGAAGATAGCGGAGGAGTCCGGCGAGAAGACCCCCGAAGACGGAAGACCCCCGGAGCTGTGCAATAAAGTATTTTATCTCGTGTGTTGTGTTTTTTTTTGTACTTTTATTTTACAGGTGAATGGGTAGGGGTACATTGTACCCCATACTGATTCACATAGGGTGGGGGCCGGTATCCCGGGGGCCCCCTTATTAAAGGGGGCTCCCGGATTCCGATAAGCCCCCCACCCGCAGACCCCGACAACCAACGGCCAGGGTTGTCGGGAAGAGGCCCTTGTCCTCATCAACATGGGGACAAGGTGCTTTGGGGCGGGAAAAGTCCGCTCATTTCAAAAGTACGGCGGACTGGCACACACACGGGCGGATTGCCGAAATGCGAGTACGACGGACAGTATTACGGAAATTCCGAAATACTTAGTCCGCCAGACTGCCCGCTGAAAAAGTCGGCTGAAGCCCACACACGAGCGGACTGTCCGCTGAAATGTGTTTCGGCGGACTAAGTAGGCCATACAATCCGCCTGTGTGTACGCGGCTTTAGGTTCCACAGTGAGTATAACAAGCATTTTTTACGGCATATACAGACTTATGTTACTGTTGTGGGTTTAGACACTTTAACCGCTTACCAACAGCTGTATTGTAATATGATGGCCGCAGGAACCCTTTGACCCTCCGGGCGACCATCATGTGGCGTCCTCGGCTTTCAGGCATTGTGGAGAGCACATGTGCGCCGCCGGCGGGAAATGCGCGTGCCCGGCGCCCGCGATGTCCACCGGGCACCCACGATTGCTCATCATAGAGCAGGGACGGGGATCTGTGTGTGTAAACACACATATCCACGTCCTGTTAAGGGAGAGGAGAACTGATCGTATGTTCTTTGTATATAGGAACACAGATCGGTCTCCTTCTCTCATCAGTCCCCTCCTCCCACAGTTAGAATCATTCCCTAGGACACACATTTAACCCCTTGATCGCCCCCAGCCCCCGTGTTAACCCCTTCCCTACCAGTGACATTTATACAGCAATCAGTGCATTTTTATAGCACTGATCGTTTTAATAAATGTCAAAATAGTGTCAAAAGTATCCGATATGTCCGCCGCAATGTCACAGTCACAATAAAAATCGCTGATCGCCACCATTAGTAGTAAAAAAAATAAAAAAAAATATTAATAAAAATGACAAATCTATCCTCTAATTTGTAGACTCTATAACTTTTGCTCAGACCAATCAATATACGCTTATTGCGCTTTTTGTTTTTTTTACCAAAAATATGTAGAAGAATACGTAACGGCCTAAACTGAGGAAAAAAATAGTTTTTTTTTTTTAAAAATTGGGATATTTATTATAGCAAAAAGTAAAAAATATTGTGTTTTTTTTCAAAATTATCGCTCTTTTTTTGTTTATAGCGCAAAAAATAAAAAACGTAGAGGTGATCAAATGTTGGGAAAAAAATGATCAAAATCTCATTTGGATACAATGTCTCATGACAGCACAATTGTCATTCAAAATGTGACGGTGCTGAAAGCTGAAAATTGGCCTGGGCAGGAAAGGGGTGAAAATGCCCGGTATTGAAGTGGTTAATAACACGACATACACCGACATTTTAGATCATTCCGACTTTGTGGTAACAGTTTGGTGAAGGCCCTTTTCTGTTCCAGCATGATTGTGCCCCAAGGTACAAAGCCAGCTCCATAAGGAACTGTGGAGAAACTCAAGTGTCCAACACAGAGCTTGGACCTCAACCCTCCTGAACTCCTTTTTGAATTGTATACCCGCACTGAAATTGTTTTTTAAAAAACAAAAAAACCTGTAAGGTAAAGGCATAACGAGCTAGTATGCAGCGCATACTAGCTCATTATGAAATCCTCACCTTAGAACGAGGCCTAGGCATCTGATCCCGGTACACGCTGAGTGAGCCGCCATGTTCCCTCTGCGTTTCTTCCGGGTTCGCGGCTCCGGCACTGTGAGCGGCTGCAGCAGCGATTACGTCACTCCCACGCATACGCACGGGAGTCTTCTTCCCGCCAAGGTCCAGCAGCGTCAGCCGGACCTTCAACTGGGTCAGTGGCTGCATGCAAAGTGAATATCTCCTAAACCGTACAGGGTTTATAGCAGCCTTTCTCAACCTTTTCAACACAGAGGAACCCTTGAAATAGTTTTCTGGTCTCGAGGAACCCCCTGCTAAAAACTCTACAACTCATAATACATTAGTGTGATGGTCAGTGGTAAGAATGGTCCTTACACTTGTGGCCATTGGGAAGAATGGTCCTTATACCTGTGGCCATTGGGAATAATTACCTCCTTACAGATAGCTAAAAAGATCAATGGTGTCGGTGGGAACTTATCTGAGAGGCAGAAATTGCCCAATGCTGAAGGAACCCCTAGCAACATCTGGAGGAACCCTGTTTGAGAATCACTGGCTTATAGGCTTACCTGTAGGTAAAAATAACAAAAAAGGATATACAACGGCTTTAACTGGAACCCTGATAATGTTAGAAGACCTGGCTCACCAGTAGTTAATCTCACAAATTTTCTTTTGGCCGATTGAATGCAAATTCCCACAGACATACTGCAACATTTTGTGAGAAGCTGTCCCAGAAGGGTGGAGCCAACTCCATTGACCAGTTTGGTGTGGAGGAGCTCAAGTGTCCTGCACAGAACCTCCGACCTCAACCCTACTGAACTCCTTTGGAATTAACTGGAACCCTGATAATGTTAAGCCGCGTACACACGGGCGGACTGTATGGCCAACTTAGTCCGTCGAAACACATTTCAGCGGACAGTCCGCTCGTGTGTGGGCTTCAGCGGACTTTTTCAGCGTGCAGTCCGGCGTACTAAGTATTTCGGAATTTCCGTAATTCTGTCCGTCATACTTTGGTTTCAGCGGACAATCCGCTCGTCAGTAGGCTAGTTCGACGGACTAAGAATGGCGCATGCTCAGAAAGGATTTACACGGCGAAAGGGTGCTTTGCTGTGTATTGGACTTCCTATTTCTAGTCCCGTCGTACGTGCTGTACACGTCATCGCGCAAGCTTTCGACGGACTGTTTGTGCATCCGTGTGTGGTCAAGTCCGTTCATTCGAAATTTTTCTTTTGGCTGATTGAACACCAATTCCCACAGACACTCCAAATTTAGTAAAAAGCCCATCTCAGAAGAGTGAAGCCAACTCCCTTGACCAGTTTGGTGTGGAGGAACTCCAGTATCCTGCACAGAGCCCAAACCTCAACCCAACTGAACACCTTTGGGATGGATTGGAATGCTGAATGTTAGCCAGGTCTTCAACATCAGCACCTGACCACACTAATGGGTACTAATTCCAACAAACACCCTCCAAAATCTTGTAGAAAGCCTTCCTAGACAAGCAGAGACTGTTAGCCCTTATACACACGATCGGAGATTCCGACGGAATGTGTCCTATCGGACCGTTTTGTCAGATATTCTGACTGTGTGTGGTCTACATCGGATTGTTTCCATCGGAATGTCCTACGGACCAAGTTTTCCAACTTGCCGGTAAAATTTTCCGACAAAATGCTCCTATCGGACATACTCCGATCATGTGTAGCCTACTCCGACGGACAAAGTGCTACGCATGCTCAGATCAAATTCCTACACCAAAGCTATTGGCTACTAGCCTGAACGTAGTCCCGTCGTAACAAAATAACGTCATCACCTTATGTACAACCGGATTTTCCGACAACTGAGTCCGACTGTGTGTATGCAACATCACTTCCGGACCTCTTCCAGAATTAATCCGTAGGAATTACTCCGACGGATTTGGTTGTCGGAATCTCCTACCGTGTGTACAAGGGCTAAGACACAAAAACGGGCCAGCTGTGCAACGAAAGGCAAAAGGCAAAACTTTGGGGAGATTCACCCCCTCTATCCTGTGTACCATTATCTCTGGAAGTGGGAATAACAGAAAATGCCAACATTTTGGGTTGTCCTCAGCACAGAAGATATCTTCCAATGGTGAAAAACAGGAATTTTGTTTTACTTACTGTTTTGGCTATGGGACATGAAGTGGAGGAAAATCTCCCCATCGGGTCACATATGGAAAAAAAGAAATCCCTACAGGGGTTGTAACCGTCCCTTACTCTATCCAAAATAAAAACAAAACAAAAAGATTTTGCTTTTAGTTCTAATTGTTAAGTTTAAGTTTCCAGTGTAGTGAAATGGTATTGCACGGCACTGAGTGGTACAAAACAAAGCCCCATATGGGACCTCCTCCACTAACGTGTTTCACCCAATGATGGAAGACAGTCTCTACAATTAAGCTCATCTTTGGGTGTGATGTGTTATAAGAGGAGGTCCCCGGTGGAGCTTTGCTTTGTACAAGAAATTTGCTATAGAGTTAGAACAAGCTCCTGTCTAGTGTAAGCACCCAACAGTTGAGGATATGAGCTGATAAAGGGCTTGTGAGCTGCATGCAATTTTTCACAGCCCAAGAAGACATGGTTTGATCTGGTTGGAGTTTGAGAACATGAGTTTCCTGCACCCAGCCCTGACCTCAACCCTACTTAACACCTTTGAGATGAATTGGAATGGGCATTGTGAGCCAGGTCTTCCCATTCAACATCAGTACCTGAACTTACAAATGGACACAAATTCCCACAGACACCTTCCAAAGTCTTGTGGAAAACTTTATTGAGGTATTCCCAGAACTTCCAGAACTTCTACTTTCAGAGTCCCTGCCAGAACTCCCAATGGTGCTTGCAGAACCCTTGCCACGACTTCCAATGGAACTTGCAGAATCCCTTTACAGGACTTCCAACGGAACTAGCAGAATCCTAGCCAGGACTTCGAGTGGAATTTGCAAAATATCTGCCAGGACTTAGAATGGAACTTGCAAAATATCTGCCAGGACTTCCAATGGAACTTGCATAATTTCTGCCAGGACTTCCCTTCCCTCAAGTATTCCCTACCAGAATTCCCAGTAATGATGCTTCATGTGTCCTCTACTGGAAGGGTATTTAAGCCCCGGCCTTGAAATAACTGGTGCTGTGTCTTATGGCCAGGTACCCTTATGCATTAGCTGTAATACTTGCCCATGAGGTTGTCTGACCATTGCTGATCTGGATTGACCGGCAACTATCTTGCTTGCTGCCTGCCTTAACATCTTTTCGAACCTGGCTGCACTCTTGCTTGTTCCCTGCCTAGAGCTCTGCTTGGACCTGGCTGCACTCTTGCTTGCTAAATGAATGACCTCTGCTTGGACCTAGCTTTACTCTTGCTTGCTCCCTGCCTAGACCTCTTCTTGGACCTGGCTGCACTCTTGCTTGCTCCCCGCCTAGGCCCTCGCTTGGACCTGGGTGCACTCTTGCTTGTTCCCTGCCTAGACCTCTGCTTGGACTTGGCTGCACTCTTGCTTGCTAAATGAATGACCATTGCTTGGACCTGGCTTTACCCTTGCTTGCTCCCTGCCTAGACCTCTTCTTGGACCTGGCTGCACTCTTGCTTGCTTCCCGCCTAGGCCCTCACTTGGACCTGTGTGTACTCTTGCTTGTTCCCTGCCTAGAGCTCTGCTTGGACCTGGCTGCACTCTTGCTTGCTAAATGAATGACCTCTGCTTGGACCTGGCTTTACCCTTGATGCTTCCTGCCTAGACCTCTTCTTGGACCTGGCTGTACTCTTGCTTGCTCCCCGCCTAGGCCCTCACTTGGACCTGGGTGCACTCTTGCTTGTTCCCTGCCTAGGCCTCTGCTTGGACCTGGCTGCACTCTTGCTTGCTAAATGAATGACCTCTGCTTGGGCCTGGCTTTACCCTTGCTTGCTCCCTGCCTAGACCTCTTCTTGGACTTGGCTGTACTCTTGCTCTCTCCATGCCTAGACCCTTGCTTGGACCTGGGTGCACTCTTGCTTGCTCTCTGCCTAGACCTCTGCTTGGATGTGACTACCTGCTGCCTGCCTAGATCCTTGCCTGGTACTGACTACTCTCTCATCTGCAGCCCTGTGAACAGCCTCCATGTCATAGCCTTCCCGTCAACAACATTGGAGGGACGATCTTGAGGGTAGCAGCCTGCTGACAGTTTGCAGTGATGCCAACCAGGACCACTAGCATCTCCAACCCATCTCCACCTTCAAGACTTTCTGGTGAACACCAAATGTTGCTTAGACCCTACGCCTCCGGTGAGCCTGCATCACCTGCCAGGGTTCACCATAACAGCCTTTCAATGGAGTGAAGGCTGTTGTAGCCACAATGGGGATCAACTCCATTATTAATTTCCACAGTTGTAGAATAGAATGTCCAACTGCAGCTGTCAGAACGACGAATGACAAATTCGCTATTATGGGTTGCTGCCTGCTCTTCTCTAGTCTTGCAACATCATAAGGGGTTAAACATACCATTTTTCAGTTTCGTACAGTATTGCAAAGAATATGTATATATATTTTTTTAAATGAACACATTATAAGTTGAACAATGAATGCAGAATTTCAGAATCTGAATTCCTGTACAGGTCTCTAATGTTATAGCTGATCTCCTGTTGGCCTTCTAATATTTCCCAAAATGTTATCAGGAATCTGCTTATTTTCCCGCTGGTTACGCAGCGGTCACCAAACACGCACGTCACGTGCAGAGATGTGCAGTGGCAAGATGCAGGCCTCGGCTGCAGGGGTTAATGCATGCAACATTGTATCATTGATAGCAACAAATGTGACATTAGAGCCAGAAGACAATGGCTGCAGAGGGCGAGCCGTGCCTGACAGCTCAGCCATTGTTCTTACCTTGATGACGGAAGCGCCCACTCTAGACAGAGGACTGTGCATTTGTGCAGCTGCGGCCATATTCGCTATAGTATTAAGGTGATTCATCTGATTCATCGCCATGGCAACGGATGCAGGAGGTAGACTGACGGGCAGCAGGGGGTGGGGCATCATCATGAAGGGTAATTCCAATCCTAAAAACGTCACACACAAAAAAAAAATAAAAATCAGGTATTAATAAAGGAAGCAGATTGACTCCACATCCGTTTCCTGTCCTCTGTTCTCAACACAGCCTAATAAAAGACCTTATTATGCCTTTACCATACAAGTTCACGTTCTGGTGGATTTCAATCGATGATTGCAGCGTTTGGTGCGCAATTTTGGATCAGATGAGATCAGAACATTTTTTTTTATAGCGATCGGATAGGATGGAAAACATCTTGTTTTGTCCAGCTGGTGTGAAATGTGCGCAGTGCGCTCCTTCTGTCATTTGTAGATTTTAGTGTGCAGGTAAAAGTCATGGTTAGGTGGTAGTGAGTGACGTCACTAGCCATTTTTTGTTTGTTCCGCAGTTTAATAACAAAAATGGAGGACCAAGATAGGTATGTGTAATATCTCAGCGAAGAATGTAAGATGGAAATTAAAATGAGAGAATAAGATGGACTAGAGAGAGAGAGCGAGGGGGGAGGGGGAAGAAAGAGAGAGAGAGAAAGAGAAAGGGGGAGAGAGAGAAAGGGGGGGGGAGAGCGAGATGGAGAGAGAGAGAGAGGGGATAGAGGGGGGAGAGAGAGGGGAGAGAGAGGGGGGATATGGGGAGAGAGAGGGGAGAGAGAGGGGGAGGGGCAGAGAGAGAGGGGGGAGAGGGAGAGAGAGAGGGGAGAGAGGGGGGAGGGAGAGGGGGAGAGAGAGGGGAGAGAGAGAGGGGGAGAGAGAGAGGGGACAGAGGGGGATAGAGAGAGGAGAGAGAGGGGAGAGAGAGGGGAGAGAGAGGGGGAGAGAGGGGGTGGAGAGAGAGGGGAGTGAGAGGGGAGAGAGAGAGGAGAGGGGGGAGAGAGAGGGGAGAGAGAGGGGGGAGAGGGGGAGAGAGAGAGGGGGAGAGAGGGGGAGAGAGAGGGGGAGAGAGAGAGGGGGAGAGAGAGAGGGGAAGAGATAGAGGGGGAGAGAGGGGGCGAGAGGGGGAGAGAGAGGGAAGGGAGGGGAGAGGGAGGGGAGGGGAGAGAGAGGGGGAGAGAGAGAGGGAGAGGGGGGAGAGGGGGAGGGGGAGAGAGAGAGGGAGGGAGAGAGAGGGGTATAGAGAGGGGGAGAGAGAGAGGGGGAGAGGGAGGGAGAGAGAGGAGTATAGAGAGGGGCGAGAGGGGGAGAGAGAGAGGGGGAGAGAGGGGAAGAGAGGGGGGAGAGAGAGAGGGAGAGAGAGGGGTATAGAGAGGGGAGAGAGAGAGGGGGGAGAGGAGGAGAGAGAGAAGGAAAAGAGAGAAGGAAAGCGATAGGGAAAGAAACAAAGGGAGAAACTACAAAGAAACCAAAGTTTAAAAAAGAGAGGGGAATAGAGAGAGAGAGAGAGGGGGGAGAGAGAGAGAGGGGGAGGAGGGGGATAGAAAATTATAGAGAGGGGGCAATAAAGGGAAAGAAAGAGAAAGTGGGGGGGAGAGAGAGAGCGGGATAAAGAGAGGAGGGATGAGAGAGAGGGAAAGAAACAGAAAGGGGGAGAGAAAAAGAAAAGAGAGAGAGTGAGGGGGGGGGGGGGGGGTAGCGAGAGAAACTAAGAAAAAAAAAGAGAGACAGTGGGGGAAAGAGAGATAGAAAGATAGAGAGTGGAAAATAAAGAGAAAAATAGGAGAGACGAGAGAAATAGGAAGGGGGAGCTAGAGAAAGAGGAAAGAGTGAAAGAGGGATGAAATCAGAAAGAGGAGAGAGAAGGAAAAGGAAAAAAAAAGGAATGAAAAAAGAGAGATAGTGGAAAAGAGGAGAGAGAAAGGAGGAGGGGGACAGCAGAAGGAGAAAGTGGGACAGTAAAGTGTGAAAAAGGGACAACAGAAACAGGAAAAAGGGACAACAGGGAGAAAATTAAATAATAGGTAAGAGAGGAAGAGGGACAGCAAAGAAAAGGCTAGAGAAGAGAGAGAGGGGGGGGGGAGGACATCAGAGAAAGGATGAGGGACAGTACAATTAGGAAAGGGGACAGCAGAAAGGGAGAAGAGAAGTAGAAAGAGGAAAAGATCAGTAGAGAAAGGTAGAATGATAGCAGAGAGAGACATAGAAAAGAAAGAAAAAGAGTGGGAGAGAAAGATAGAGAGAGAGACAAAAAGAGAGGGAGAGGGGTAGCAGAAAGAAAGTGGGACAATAATGAGAAGAAGAGGAATAGCGGAGAGAGGCAGTAACTAGAGTAAAACTGACTATACTGTACATGGATTCAAGCAACAGGAACTGGACAAATTTCAAACCATGTCTGGCTGTTCCTGTTAACATCAAGTCAATCTATTGATCGACTTCTCAACAGTCCTGCTGGAAATTTTTCGCTCAATCAGAGCATGCAGCCCATATATCCTGCAGTGATGATCAGTGTATTCTGATAGTGGGGGAGTCCCACTACCATCAGAATACAATGACACAACGGGAAGGATTCCTACATCCATAATGAATGTGTGGATGGGGAAATTGGGTCAGTCTTGTTCGCTCTGCCAGCTTGCTGAACCATGGATGTCCAATGGAAAAAATTGAACCATGTATGCCCAGCTTCAGAACAACAGAAAAAATGGACAAGTAGAGGGAGGGAGAGGGACAGGTAAAAGAGGAAGAGGAAGAGGGTCAGGCAAAGCAGAAACGGGAAGGGGGGCAGGAGAAGCAGAAAGAGGAAGGGGGAGGGAAAGAGGTAGAAGGACAAGAGAAAGAGGAAGGAGGACAGGAAGAGGAACAGGAGAAAGAGGAAGAAGGGCAGGAAGAGTGACAACAGAAAGAGGAAGGAGGACAGGAGAAAGAGGAAGGAGGACAGGAAGAGGAACAGGGGAAAGAGGAAGAAGGGCAGGAAGAGTGACAACAGAAAGAGGAAGGAGGACAGGAGAAAGAGGAAGGAGGACAGGAAAAAGAAGAAGAAGGACAGGAGAAAGAGGAAGACGGACAGGAGAAAGAGGAAGAGGGGAAGAGAAAGAGTGACAAGAGAAATAGGAAGAAGGACAGGAGAAGGAGGAAGAGGGGTTGAAGAAGAGGGAGAGGTTCAACGACAATCGACAGGAGTAAGAATAATGCTCCGTACACAGGGTTGGATTTTCCGACGAAAAATGTTCGATGGGAGGTTTTTGGTGGAAATTTCGACCAGGCGTATCCTCCATTGGATATTTTTGATTGGACTTTCTTTCACACAAACTTTTTGAGCTGGTTCTCAAATTTTCACAAAATCCGTTGTAAATTCTGATCGTGTGTACACAATTCCGATGCGCAAAGTTACACTCATGCTCGGAATCAAGCAAAAGAGAAGCACTGGCTATTCAACTTCATTTTTATCGGCTCACCGTACGTGTTGTAAGTCACCGCGTTCTTGAATTTGTCGAAAGTGCTTTGGAATTTCGGACAAGATGTGTGTGACTGTGTGTATGCAAGACAAGTTTGAGCCAACATCCGTCTGAAAAAATGTATGGATTTTGTTGTAGGAATGTCCGATCGTATGTATGGGGCATAAGAGGGCCAGGAGAAATTGAAATGGGGTCAGAAGAAAGAGGCAGAGAGACCAGAATGAATAATAGAGACAAGTAGAGAGGGGGAGAGGGACAGGAAAAAGAAGAAGAGTGACGAGAAGCAGGAAGAGGAAGAGGGGAAAGAGAAAAAGTCACAAGAGAAAAAGGAAGAGGGGCAGGAGAAGCAAAAAGAGGAAGAGAGTGGAAGGAAAAAGAGATATTGGGTCAGGAGAAAGGGACAGAGAGATCAGAATGAAGAATGAGGACAAGTAAAGAGGGGGAGAGGGACAGGAAAAAGAAGAAGAGTGACACGAGATGGGAGAAGGAAGAGGGACAAGAGAAGGAAGGAAGAAGAGGGACAAGAGAGGGAAGGAGGAAGAGGGACAGAAGAAGCAATAGGAAAAGGGGCAAGTAGAGAGAGGAAGAGGGACAGGAGAAAGAAGAAGAGGGACAAAAGAGAGCAAGAGTGACAAAAAAAGAGCAGCAGGAGAAAAAGGAAGAGCAACAGATGAGGAAGGGCGACAGGAGAAAATTGAAGAGCAAATGGAAAAAAGGAAAAGGGGCAGGAAAAATAGAAAGAGGGGCAGGAGAAAGAATAACAAGTAGAGAGAGGGAGAGGGACAGGAAAAAGAGGAAGAGTAACAAGGGAAGCAGAAAGAGGAAGCGGGACAAGCAGACTGGGAGAGAAGGATAGGAGAAAGAGCAAGAGGGACAAGAGAAACAGAAAGAGGGGCAAGTAGAGAGAGAAAGAGGGATAGGAGAAAGAGGAGCAGGGGCAAGTAGAGTCGGGAGAAGGATAGGAGAAAGAGGAAGAGGGGCAAGTAGAGAGAGAAAGAGGGATAGGAGAAAGAGGAGCAGGGGCAAGTAGAGTGGCAGAGAAGGATAGGAGAAAGAGGAAGAGGGACAAGAAAAACAGAAAGAGGGGCAAGTAGAGAGAGAAAAAGGGATAGGAGAAAGAGAAGCAGGGGCAAGTAGAGTGGGGGAGAAGGATAGGAAAAGGGGCAAGTATAGAGAGTAAGCGGGACAGGAGAAAGAGGAAGAGGGACAGAAGAGAGCAAGAGCGGCAAAAAAAAGAGCAGCAGGAGAAAAAGGAAGAGCAACAGATGAGGAAGGGCGACAGGAAAAAATTGAAGAGCAAAAGGAAGAGGGGCAGGAAAAATAGAAAGAGGGGCAGGAGAAAGAAGGACACGTAGAGAGAGGGAGAGGGACAGGAAAAAGAGGAAGAGTAACAAGGGAAGCAGAAAGAGGAAGTGGGACAAGTAGAGTGGCAGAGAAGGATAGGAGAAAGAGGAAGAGGAACAAGAGAAACAGAAAGAGGGGCAAGTAGAAAGAGAAAGAGGGATAGGAGAAAGAGGAGCAGGGGCGAGTAGAGTGGGGGAGAAGGATAGGAGAAAGAGGAAGAGGGGCAAGTAGAGAGAGAAAGAGGGATAGGAGAAAGAGGAGCAGGGGCAAGTAGAGTGGCAGAGAAGGATAGGAGTAAGAAGAAGAGGGACAAGAAAAACAGAAAGAGGGGCAAGTAGAGAGAGAAAGAGGGATAGGAGAAAGAGAAGCAGGGGCAAGTAGAGTGGGGGAGAAGGATAGGAGAAAGAGGAAGAGGGGCAAATAGAGAGAGAAAGAGGGATAGGAGAAAGAGGAGCAGGGGCAAGTAGAGTGGGGGAGAAGCATAGGAGAAAAAGGAAGAGGGACAAGAGAAACAGAAAGAGGGGCAAATAGAGAGAGAAAGAAGGATAGAAGAAAGAGGAAGAGGGAAAAGTAGAGTGGGGGAGAAGGATAGGAGAAAGAGGAAGAGGGACAATAAAGAAAGAAAGGAAGGAGAGATGAAGAGGGCAACAGGAAGAGGAGTAGAGAAAAAAAAATAGGTGGAGAGAGACGGCTGAGATAAAAAATCACATTGAATGACCCAAATGCTTACACTAAGAAAGAAGAACAATAAAGCAGTCACTCCGCAGCACAGGTTTTCAAACCACAAATTCATATTTTTACCTAGCTGACCTCTCTCTCTCTGGCATACAAAAAAACAAAAGACTCAAGTCTCTATTTAAAAATGTAAATGTGCCTTACATATGGTTTGACGTAACCTGTGAGAAGGACCTGATTATCATAAATTTGCTCGTAAATCAGATTTGCAGGAAGGCAACATTGTAACAATTCATCACTTACCAAATGTAACAATAATACATAATTACATTTCTGCTGAAACTGTAACTGACTGAATATCTGAGCCCATAAAATAAAAGTGGGATGCGTGGGGGGGAGGGGGGGGGGGGTTGTGGTTGCCCGGCCGCTCATTACATCTCAAACTTTTTCAGCTCAGAAAAAATGTTGACCTACCATTGAGCCGAGCACATAAAATTTGGACAGAAATATTATTTTACATGGAAAAGTGATCAGTCACAGCCCTGACTTCTCATCTATTCTAAATTACCCAGGGATAAATTCCGCATATATCTGGAATATATATGACCTCGTTGCATACTTCACATCATTTAATTCTGGGCTAAAATTAATTTTGGACGACATTTCTGATTTTATGTCCACGCCATAAATTAATGAATTAATCATAGACTTCTTGTTTTATGATCTACTTCCCACTATAATTTTACAATGAATTATACAACAATCTAGCCTGATATTAAATATGATTCTGGGACAATTACATGCTATTTTTTTATTTTTTTCCTGCCGTCCTTCGATTCTTTCAGATTCACAGCTACGCATGACGTTCTTGGGCATACGGCAGAAAAATTCAAAATGCAGGTAAGAAACAATTCCTAAGTAATTAACATGCCAATCTTATTGTGCCCTCATTTGTCCGATTTCGTCTTGAAGCTGGAGTTTGAAAGGCAATGTCATAAAATCTTGCAATATATTAAAATGCGCTTATTAAAAGAAAACTGTAATGGTTTAGCATCAGTTTTAGGCATTTATGTTTTTAATTTATACGTTTTTTACAAATAAACATTTCATTACATATGCCCCATGACACCATTATCACAGAGCATTACAAAAAGTGTTGTAATACTGAAGATCGAACGAATAGGATACACTATAATATACTATAAATAACCTACAAATATATTTTACTTTAATATACTATATCTTTGCACATTTTTGCCATATTTAGGACGTCGGCCATGTTGATCCCATTCAGAGATATATTATATGTCTTATTTGTTTTAGGGAACTACATTTTTGTCAGTCACTTAATTAGCTCATTATTCTTTTCACTGAGCCCTCAAAAAGGGAAGGATATATTATACTTTAAGTGGAGTTCCACCCAAAAATGGAGCTTCCGCTTTAAGTGATGGTGACCCCCTAACATGCTACATTTGGCATGTCATTTTTTGGGGGGGGGGGGGTACCCAGTTTTTACAGGCACCCAGCTCCCACTTCCTCCTCTGGCTCCATGATGCCAGAAGTTCACCTCTCCCCCTCTCTCTCTGCAATCTTCTGGAACACATCACAGGTCCCAGAACACTGCCCGGCCATTCACAGTGTGCAGCACGGCTCGCACATTACGCAATGCGCCATGGCTCTGAAGCCACAGCCGAGCGCCCATAGTTAGAATTCCGGCACCATGGAGAGGGAGGGGGAGAGGAGCGGGGCTTCCTACGCACGCATCCCTGGACAGTGGGACTGGTATGTGTCTGATTATTAAAGGTCAGCAGTTACACTTTTTGTAGCTGCTGACTTTTAAATGGATGGAACTCCGCTTTAAGTTAATATTATAAGCATGTGGCTTAAAATGTTTGCCTACTGATGATCTGCCCATTCCCAAGTTGTGATCCATATCCTTTGGTCAGGTATCTTCTGGACTGCCATTGTTTTCATTTTATTTTGTAAGTGGGGGGGAATTTTCAGCTTTCCTATGTAAGGTAAAGTGGTTAAGGGGTCTTTTGGACTCGTTCCCAGTTCAAATACTTGTCTCTTGGATAGCCAACTTACAGCTTGTAGGGTTGGCCCACTGGGGCCCCTGGCAATCAAATACAATGGCCCATCTTGACTATAGGGATAATTGGTCCGGTATATGCCCTATGGCGACATGGGAGAACATTACTTCCAAAACACAATTTAGATTATTCTGTGTGGTGATATTGTGTATTATAAAACATTGTATCATTGTCTTGATATATTTTTGTATTGGTTTTATATTGCTATGTAGAAATATAACCCTTGGTACCCCAATGAAGATTGTAAAGCTCAATTGAAACGCGTTGGAGAGCCATTGGCAGACCAAAATTTACAGTACTTTTCTGCCTTCCTTGGGGAGGGGGGTTTAGAGGCGGTGTGATGTTTTTAATAGTTAAATTAGAGATAAATGTACATACAAAATTTTAGGTTTTGTACAATAAAATATGATTTTATGATAGATACTGGGTTGCTGCATCAAAGTCCCATGGGAGAAAATTATTTTTCAGCTAACTTCTAGCCTTTCATCTCTGACCACCAGTTAAGAAAGAGACACCAGCAACAGGAAATTCCTATATTCATGAATGACAAAGTACAATTATAAGGTAAGATTTCCAATCTCTACTGGTAGGAGTCAGTCCTTCCATGTTTAAATTGCCATAGCGGAAATATGGTCTCCGGTATGGTCAATTAAGTAAGATATGGAGGAAAATAATTATTGGGTGGGAGAACTTGTTATAACTTCTGCAGTTCTTAAGAATCCTATAGTACTGATCCATTGGGATCTGCTTAATGACATGTTTTGGGTGACTACTTTGTGCATGTAGGATAGCATTAGTAGCTGTGGGTTTGCATTACAACGTTGTAGCAAGGTAATTATTAGGTCCTTTATAGATTGTTATACTCAAAAAAGAGAAGGTGAACTGCAGGTTGAAAGTATTCACATTCTACGTATCAATAAATGTGTTCAAAAGCTCTACAGGGACAGATCACAAAATAAATATATCGTCAATATACCTCAGCCACATATCCCCATGGTGGAGGTATTGTGACAAAGCATCAGAAGAAAAAAGCCAATGCTCTCACCCCGCAGGTACAGGTTTTGTGTATTATGAGGCACACTTGGTCCCCATTGCCACCCCCTGCACATGGAGGTAGTGGGAGCTGATAATGTCCTGGTGTATGAACATTTCTGCCATGTATTTATAGCTGTGATCTAATGGTTTTATATTTATTATATCATTTTAATCTGTAAAATAAATATAAACTTTTTTATCTATACTATTTACCTATGTCATTTGGTATATTTTGAGCACTTAAAAATCCCCATTAGTAAATTGGGATGGGTCCAAAAGACCTACATGCAAGTATACAGGATGGGGGAAATAAACTGACCTATCCATCATATTTTAAGAAGTTGGGATTATCCAGGAACACACACACATCTTCCTGACCTAGGCTGAACTTTTGGGGTAAACCAATTCACTTGTCCCTACTTATCAGCTTATAGTTATCATAATATGACTGTATAGAATTGAATAGGGCTAAGCTCCTGTACTTGCCTCTTTCATCACTGACCAATGACAGAACACCCAACCCAATCCCCGGATTTCACCTTAATACATACTGTTAGCTAGCAGGTGATTTTGCTGGAGAGGACTCAACGGATGGGCTCCTCCAATGCTGGACTGTCCGGATAGTGTGACGTGTCCCAGTCCGTGTTGGGTACCACTGCTGGCAATTGGAGATTGCAGCTTCTCCTTATCCCACGAGGACTCGCTGCCACCTGATAAAAGAGGCAAATGGCAATGTTTACCAAACAGATGACAGTCTACCAAACCAACATTCTTCATTCTGTAGGCCACTTTAAAGAGTCAAATAGCTGCATACAGCAAGTTTTGGTAAAGGTTTGTCCATTTATAGCTGTTTGTCCTCTATAAAAAAACATGTTCAATGGTTTTGTTCATCAAGGAAATCTGTTAGTTCATCAGCCATTTGATCCCTTTTAATTGTATTTAAGGATGTTACAGGTTTCTAAAAAAAGAGTTGGACTAAGACACGGTGCATTGTATTTTAGTATTTTATAAATAGTCCCATCAGGCCAAAACAGCACAGTATCTCCCTAAATCTTTCCCCTCCTGTCCCTCCTTTCCTCGTATTTGTTTTATAGGTATGGTTTTTCATCCTGTTGTGGATGTCTTGATAAACTCATACTACTATTTTTGCAAACTGGTGTACAATTCAAGATCTGGCCTGCTCAATATCCCTGAATTTATGCTCTTAAGGTCTTCTGACATACAACTGGTTGCCTCACCCTTCTTTAGGGCATTGCCTGTGTTTTTGCTGCCAGCACCTGCTGTTGCAGGCCTTTTGGAGATGTCTATCTTGGCCCGGGGAGGAGCTCTGTGCAAGGCCAGGGGGGGGGGGGGGCAGCTTTGCACAAGGTCCGGGGGGAGCTCTGTACAAGGCCTGGGTGCACTCTTAACAAGGCCCAGGGAGAGCTATGCAGAGGGCCAAGGGCTTTTGGCAGAAGATCAGAGGCAAGTAGCAGAGGACCAAGGGCACTAAACAAAAGACCAGGGACACTCAGCAGAAGACCAAAGGTAGTCAGTAGATGAACCGGGATAGTCAATAGAAGAATTGGATACTCAGTAAAGAAATTGGGGTACTCGGTAGAAGAACTGGGGTACTCAGTATAAGAATTGAGGTATTCAGAAGCACTAGGGGCACACCGTAGACAACAAAGGCACACAAAAAGGTCAAGGGGCATGCAAAAGAAAACTAAGCAGAAGCCTGGAACACTCAGTAGAAAAAAATTGGGCATTTGGCTCAGGGAAACTGGCAGAAGATTCAAGGCACTCATTAGGCTTCATGTGCACACTGCCTACTTTGACCGCCAGCAAAAGAAAATGCAAAACGTGGTAAAATGATGGCATTTTCTGACGATCAAAACTTCCTTCCTTGAACATGATCCTTCCATGAGGGAGGATTAGGGAGGTTAAAGCTCCCCTACCCGCAGAAGCTCCTAAAATCTGCTAAAAGCCTATGTGAACATGGGCACATAGGCTTTTATAGAGTTTAGTTTAGGAGCTTTGGTAGAAAAAAAATGCCAAAAGCTCAAGTTTAGGAGCTTGAAGCATGAAGCCTTGGAAGGTTCAGAGCACTCAGTAGAAGAATTGGAGCATTGCGTAGAAAACACAGTAAAAGATTTGGTGCAGTCCTTAGAAGTTTTGTGTAACTTAGAATTAAAAATAGGGCATTTAGTAGACAAAGACTCATGGCACAAGACAGGAGACTTGGGAAACTTGGTAGAAGACCTGTGACAGTCAGTAAAAGAACTGGAGCATTTAGTAGAAAGGTCAGGGTCAGGGCACTTATCAGAAGATCTGAGGCACCTAGTAAGGGATATGGGGCACTTCCCAGATCACCACTGGCCCTCAGAAGACCAAGGAAAACCAAAAGTAGACTTGGGGTACTCATTAAAAGACGAGGGGCAACCAAAAGAAGACCCGGGGTACTCAGTAAAAGATTGAGGACAATCAACAGAAAACCTGGGGTACTCAGTAGAAGATCAGGGACCACCGACAGAAGACCTGGAGTAATCAGTAGAAGATCAGGGACAACCAACAGAAGACCTGGGGTGCTCAGTAGAAGATCAAGGACAACCAACAGAAGACCTGGGGTACTCAGTAGAAGATAAGGGACAACTCAAAAGACCTGGGGTACTCAGTAGATCAGAGAAAACCAACAGAAGACCTGGGGTACTCAGTAGAAGATCAGGGACAACCAACAGAAACCTGAGGTACTCAGTAGAAGATCAGGGACAACCAAGAAAATACCTGGAGTACTCAGTAGAAGATCAGGGACAACCAACGGAAGACCTGGGGTGCTCAGTAGAAGATCAGGGACAACCAACAGAAGACCTGGGGTACTCAATAGCAGATCAGGGACAACCAACAGAAGACCTGGGGTACTCAGTAGCAGATCAGGGACAACCAACAGAAATCTGGGGTACTCAGTAGAAGATCAGGGACAACCAACAGAAGACCTGGGGTACTCAGTAGCAGATCAGGGACAACCAACAGAAGACCTGGGGTACTCAGTAGCAGATCAGGGACAACCAACAGAAATCTGGGGTACTCAGTAGAAGATCAGGGACAACCAAAAGAATACCTGGAGTACTCAGTAGAAGATCAGGGACAACCAACAGAAACCTGGGGTACTCAGTAGAAGATCAGGGGCAACCAACAGAATACCTGGAGTACTCAGTAGAAGATCAGGGACAACCAACAGAAACCTGGGGTACTCAGTAGAAGATCAGGGACAACCAACAGAATACCTGGAGTACTCAGTAGAAGATCAGGGACAACCAACGGAAGACCTGGGGTACTCAGTAGCAGATCAGGGACAACCAACAGAGGACCTGGGGTACTCAGTAAAAAGAAGACTCTGGGCATTCAGTATTAGAATTAGTTCATTTAGTGGAAGGCTCAGGGTGCTTAACAGAAGGTGCTCTGAGCCACTTAGTGTGTGTGTGTGTGTGTGCGTGCGCATGTGTGTGTTTGTGTGTGTGTGTGGGGAGGGGGTTGTAAATACACTGGAACAATTTTAACCCTAAAGATGTGAATGGATTAAAGTGAAAAATGCTTAGCCTTTAGTATTAATCTAAACATAAAGTATTCAAAAAAATAAAAATAAAAGCAGAACACTGATGCGCTCATCCTTCTGTCATTCTGCCCTCTCCTTTTGTCAGCATGCCCTTCATCATCAAAAATGATTGGCTCCATGGTTTGCTTCTCCCTCTCCTAGTCTGAGCCCTGCCCTACAGGAACTCCAATGTTGATATCAGGTTAAATTCAGGTAATTACAGCCCTGGTATCCCTTTAACAGGGTCTTTATTTCTGGAGGGCAGGAAGGGCCAGCCAATCACATAATCACTCTGATTGGCTGTTACAGTGGTCACATGATCAGGAGCTGGTCCCACAGGCTCGCGATCATTAGTATAGATCGAGAGCGGTCTTTGACTGCTTGGTCACCATGCTGGGAGCTCAGGTCAGAAAGCTCTGTTGCCCCTTTTGGGGTAAATGTGTGGCACGTGGGCGTTCAAGCCTACCCTCTTTGCCGCTACACTTATGCGTTACGTGGGCAGCAAAAGGTTAATCTGAGTCTTTTATATCTACCTGGAGCTCAGCTTTTACTTGACGGTGGATGGATTTGTTCGCCGATAGCGTCCATTTAATGTCATTGCTGCCATAATCTCGCTTCCAGACAAGAAGTCTTCACAGGCATGAGGAGAAAGTTATCATTTATAGAGAAGACGGTCGTAGCGAGGGGCGTCGGAGCAGCGCGCCTACAGAAACGCGTTCCATATTTCAAAGGCAGCGAGCGAGACGGTTACAATCAAACAATACAAGGAAAGGCAAGTGTTGTAATTTAATGTGCGCGCCACACAAACAACATGTTCAGCTGTCACAATGAATCTCCCGTCTTTTATCTCCGTGAATTTAGACGTTAGTATCACGCCATTCACGTCCGCACTTCAGATCCCCCTGGGAGGACGGCTTATTTTTCTTCTTTACTTTATTTAATATCTGGAACAGGAGCCGGGCGAGTCTCAGCGCTGAATAAAACCAACATTTATCATCCTGTGAAACGGCTACATGAAAGTAAATTTTCACTTTCTCGCGGAGTGCTACCGTAAAAAATAAATAAATAAAACGTTTCATCTGGAAAAAGTCAGAAAATATACAGAGGCGGCCGCCGCGATTAATAATGGGGGAGCCGCAATATTTCAGCCTGTGCCTGGCTACGGGGTCTGCCAGGCAGAGTGGCAGGGGTCAAAGTTTGCAGAAGACTGTCAGGGAAAGAAGAAACATTTTCCAGCAACTATAATGGATGAGAAGGAAAAAAAGGGGAGGGGGGGGGATTAAAGGAGAGGAGAGGAAGCAGGGCAAGAGAAAAAGAAAGGGGGATAAAGGAGAGGAAGTGGGGGGAGGAGAGAGATAGGGGGGATAAAGGAGAGGAAGCTGGGGGGAGAGAGAGAGAGAAAGGGGGGATAAAGGAGAGGAAGCAGAGGAGAGAGAGAGAGAGAAATGGGGGATGAAGGAGAGGAAGCTGGGGGGGGGGAGAGAGAAAGGGGGGATAAAGGAGAAGAAGCAGGGAGAGAGAGAGAAAGGGGGGATAAAGGAGAGGAAGTGGGGGGGAGAGAGAGAAAGGGGGGATAAAGGAGAGGAAGCTGGGGGGGAGAGAGAGAAAGGGGGATAAAGGAGAGGAAGCAGGGGGAGAGAGAAAGAAAGGGGGGATAAAGGAGAGGAAGTGGGGGAGAGAGAGAGAAAGGGGGGATAAAGGAGAGGAAGTGGGGGAGAGAGAGAGAAAGGGGGGATAAAGGAGAGGAAGTGTGGGGGGAGAGAGAGAAAGGGGGGGTAAAGGAGAGGAAGCGGGGGGGGGGGAGAGAGAGAAAGGGGGGATAAAGGAGAGGAAGCGGGGGGAGAAAGAGAAAGGGGGGATGAGGGGTAGAGCATAAGATAGAGGGAGGGCAGGAAAAAGAAACGAGAAGCGAAAATAAAGGAAAAAAGAAAGAAAAAGGAAAGAAGGGGGGATAGAGGAGAGAGGAGAAAGAGGGATAAAGAGAAGGAGAGGGGACAGAGAGAGGCTGGGGGTGAGAAAAAAGAAAGGAAAGAAATGAATGAAAAGGGGGGACAGGGGAGAGAGAAGGAAAGGGGGGAGAGGAAAAGGGAGAAAGAAAGGAATGAAGAGGGGGATAAATGAAAAAAAGGGAAAGGGAGGGAAAAGGGGGAGAAAGATAGATGGAGAAAGGGGAGAGAAGGGGAGGGTAGAGGGTGGAGGAGGGGGAGGGAGAGGAAAGAGAAAACCGGGGCATGAGAAGGGAAGAGAGAGAGGAACAAAGAGTGGAGGAAAGGGGAGAAGAGGAAAGGGGTAGGGGAAGAGAGGAAGAAGGAACCATAAGCAGAGGGGGAGAGAGAAAGTGCAACTTCAAATTCCTTCATGTATCTTAATGCAGTTTCAAGTTTAAACCATGCCTTGGCTCTCTTTGCTCTCATTAATTACCTTCTCCATGTGACTGAAATATGAGACTGTAAGATAAGAAAAAAGAGGGAAGAGAGGCAAAGAGAGAAGAAGAAAAGAGAAAAAAAAAGAGAAGAGAAAAGAGAAGGGAAGAGAAAAGTGGGAAGGGAGGAGAACAGAGAAGAACAAAGGAGAGAGAAGATAGAAAAGAAAAGAGGGGAGAGAGAAAAGACGGAAGAGAGGTGAAGATAGAAAAAAAATGAGAAAAGAGAGAGGAGCAGAGAAGAAGAGAAAGGAGAAACAAGAGAAGAGAAAAGAGAAGAAGCGAGGAAAGAGAAAAGAGAAGAGAAAAAAAAAGGGAAGAGAGAAGAGAATAGAAAAGAAAAGGATAAAAAAGAGAAGAGAATAGAGGGAAGAGAGGAGAGAAAAAAAGAGAAGAGAGAAGAGAAAAGAGGGAAGAGAGAAAAGAAAAGAAGGGAGAGAGAAAAGAAAATGAGAGAGAGAAAAGAAAAGAGGAAAAGAGGGAAGAGAGGTGAAGAGAGGAGGAGAGAGAAGAGAGGAAAAATCAAAGGAGAAAAGAAAAATTAGAAAAGAGAGGGAAGGAGAGAAGAAAAGAAAAGAGAAGAGGAAAAAGAAATCAAAAGAGGGGGGAGGAGAGGAAAAAATAAAAGAGAAGAGAAAAGGTAAGAGAGAAGAGAAAAGAGAAATGAAATGAGAGAAGAGTAAAGAGAAGAGAAACGAGGGAAGAAAAAATAGGGAAAAGAAACAAGGGTAGAGAAACAAGGGAATACAAAAGAAAAAAGAAAGAGAAAAAAGAGATGAAAAAAGACAAGAGAAGGAAAAGGAGAAAAGAATAGAAGAGAGAGGAGAAGAGGGAGAAGAAGAAGAGAAAAGACGAGAGAAGGAAAAAGAGAAAAGAAGAGAAGAGAGAGGAGAACAGAGTGAAGAAGAAGTGAAAAGAGACGTGAGAAGAAAAAAAAGAAAGAAGAAAAAAAGAGGAGAGTAGAGAGAAATATTTTGAACCTAGTTAACCAGTTGACCATGGTTAAGGGGTCTTCCTAACCAGACCAATTTTCAGCTTTCGGCGCTCTCACATTTTGAATGACAATTACTCAGTCATGCAACACTGGTCCTATATGACATTTTTGTCCTTTTTTTCACACAAATAGAGCTTTCATTTGGTGGTATTTAATCACCGCTGGGTTTTTTATTTTTTGCACTATAAATCGAAAAATACTGAAATTCTCTAAGAAAAAAAAAGTCTTTGTTGCTGTTAAAATTTAGCAAATTAGTAATTTTTCGTCATAAATTTGGCCAACATTTATACTGCTACATATCTTTGGTAAAAATAATCAAAATTGGTGTATATTATTTGATCAGTGAGAACGTTATAGTGCCAATCTATGAAAATTGATCACACCTGAAGTACTGACGGCCTATCTCATTTCTTGAGACCCTAACATGCCAGGAAAGTACAAATACCCCCCAAATGACCCCTATTTGGAAAGTAGTCAATGCCAAGGTATTTAGAAAGGGGCAAGGTAAGGTTTTTGAAGTTGTATTTTTTTTCCCCACAATTCTTTGCAAAATCAAGTTATTTTCTTTTTTTTTTCTACAAAATTGTCATATTATCAGGTTATTTCTCAAACACAGCATATGCATACCACAAATTACACCCTAAAATACATTTACTCCTCCTGAGTATGGCGATACCACATGTGTGAGACTTTTACACAGCCTGGCCACATACAGAGGCCCAACATGCAGGGAGCACCTGCAGGCATTCTAGGGGCATACATTTCAAGTCTAATTTGACTATCTAATTAAACTTTGAGGCACTGTAGTAGCATGGATGCGAACTGGTGTGGCATGGATGAGCTGTGAATGTGGATGTCTGGGTATGGCTGAGTGTGGGTGGGATGGCTGATAATAGCTGGGTATGGATGGATGAGTATTGCAGAGTATGGATGGATGGATGAGTTTTGCAGAGTATGGATGAGTATGGCAGAGTATGGCAGGGTATTGCAGAGTATTGCAAAGTATTGCAGGATATGGCAGAGTATGGATGAGTATTTCAGAGTATGGATGAGTATGGCAGAGTATGGCAGTATATTGCAGAGTATTGCAGAGTATTTCAGGGTATAGCAGAGTATTTCAGAGTATTGAAGGGCATGGCAGAGTATGGCACAGAGTATTTCAGGGGATGGCAGAGTATTGCAGGGTATGGCAGAGTATTGCAGGGTATGGCAGAGTATTTCAGAGTATTGCAGGGCATGGCAGAGTATTGCAGATTATTTCAGGGCATTGAAGAGTATTGCAGGGCATGGCAGAGTATGGCAGAGTATTGCACAGAGTATTGCACAGAATTTCAGGGTATGGCAGAGTATTTCAGAGTATTGCAGGGCATGGCAGAGTATGGCAGAGTATTGCAGATTATTTCAGGGCATTGAAGAGTATTGCAGGGCATGGCAGAGTATGGCAGAGTATTACACAGAGTATTGCAGAGAATTTCAGGGTATGGCAGAGTATTTCAGAGTATTGCAGGGCATGGCAGAGTGTGGCAGAGTATTGCACAGAGTATTGCAGAGTATTCCAGGGTATTTCAGGGTATGGCAGAGTATTTCAGAGTATTGAAGAGTATTTCAGGGCATGGCAGAGTATTGCAGGGTATGGCAGAGTATTTCAGAGTATTGCAGGGCATGGCAGAGTATTGCAGAGTATTTCAGGGTATTGTAGAGTATTTCAGGGTATTGAAGAGTATTGCAGGGCATGGCAGAGTATTGCACAGAGTATTGCAGAGAATTCAGGGTATGGCAGAGTATTGCAGGGTATGGCAGAGTTTTTCAGAGTATTGCAGAGCATGGCAGAGTATGGCAGAGTATTGCACAGAGTATTGCAGAGAATTTCAGGGTATGGCAGAGTATTGCAGGGTATGGCAGAGTTTTTCAGAGTATTGCAGAGCATGGCAGAGTATTGCACAGAGTATTGCAGAGTATTCCAGGGTATTGCAGGGTATGGCAGAGTATGGCAGAGTATGGCAGAGTATGGCAGAGTATTTCAGGGTATGGCAGAGTATGGCAGAGTATGGGCAGAGTAGGGATGTGGCTGGAATGGGCACTGAGCAGCACTGTGGGCACTACACATCCAGCCCACAGTGCTGCTGAAAATGATCTCTCCCCTCTCCCTGTACCGATCGGTACAGAGGGGGGAGGGAGGAGCCGTACGTGACACCGGTCTGTTGTCAGCAGCCATTTACCTTGATCTGTGATGCGCCGGGTTTTCCTGACCCGGTGGTCACAGATGTTTCCGGGTGCGCACCCCAGGGGGCACACGGAAGCAAGATTCTGTGAGGACATCCATGGATGCTCTCCCAGAATAAGCCAAGCGTGCTGTAGCTGTCTTTCGGCTGTGGCCCGGTCGGATTGTGGTTAAACTTTTAGGTCCCCCACGATCTGCATTTCCTGCAATCTTCTTTTAGCTAAAGTGGAACTCCAGACATAAACAATGTAAATAATTTGCCGCCACCTTTATCCCATTGAAGGCAGGTTTGCTTTAAGTGGAAACCAAATGTAAAAGATCCGTGCAGACAGTCCTGGCAGATCTCCGCACTCTAACAGATGTATCACTAAGGAGGATGGAGGTCACATCGCAGCTTCGGGTGCCAAAAGAGCAAAGTGACAGGAAAGTGTGATCTGGAAAACATTGCCAATACCTAATCAATAGATGGCATTACATATGTCCTGATGATGGACGGTCTATAGGATTGGTGTTTATTTAGTGACATACTGTACATACTAAAACATATTTTGGTAATTGCTGCCCAACCCAACGGAAACCCAGATCAAGACTGATATTTCCATCAGATTTCCTTAAAGACAAACTCCATGCAAAAAGACAAAACATTCAATGTGGGAGCTATATAAATGTATAATAATAACAGTGTGTGACTGTGGGGGGCACATTAGAGTGTAAGCTCCTCTGGTACAGAGACTGATGTGACTGGCTCGGTGTTCTCTGTACAGCACTGCGGTATATGTCAGAGCTATATAAATGTATAATAATAATAGAATGTGACTGTGGGGGGCGCATTAGAGTATAAGCTCCTCTGGTGCAGAGACTGATGTGACCGGCGCAGTGTTTTCTGTACAGCACTGCGGTATATATCAGAGCTATATAAGTGTATAATAATAATAGTGTGTGACTGTGGGGGGGGGGGGGGACATTAGAGTGTAAGCTCCTCTGGTACAAAGACTGATGTGATTGTCTCAGTGTTTTCTGTACAGCACTGCGGTATATGTCAGAGCTATATAAATGTATAATAATAATAGTGTGTGACTGTGGGGGGACATTAGAGTGTAAGCTCCTCTGGTACAGAGACTGATGTCACGTGGGGTAGGGGACATTAGAGAGTGTAAGCTCCTCTGGTACATAGACTGATGTAACTGGCTCAGTGTTCTCTGTACAGCACTGCGGTATATGTCAGAGCTATATAAATGTATAATAATAACAATAATAATAATAGTGTGTGACTGTGGGGGGGACATTAGAGTGTAAGCTCCTCTGGTACAGAGACTGATGTGATTGGTTTAGTGTTCTCTGTACAGCACTGCGGTATATGTCAGAGCTATATACATGTATAATAATAGTGTGTGACTGTAGGAGGACATTAGAGTGTAAGCTCCTCTGGTGTAGAGATATGTGACTGGCTTAGTGTTTTCTGTACAGCACTGCGGTATATGTCAGAGCTATATAAATGTATAATAATAATAGTGTGTGACTGTAGGAGGACATTAGAATGTAAGCTCCTCTGGTACAGAGACTGATGTGACCGGCTCAGTGTTCTCTGTACAGCACTGCGGTATATGTCAGAGCTATATAAATGTATAATAATAACAATAATAATAATAGTGTGTGACTGTGGGGGGGACATTAGAGTGTAAGCTCCTCTGGTACAGAGACTGATGTGATTGGTTTAGTGTTCTCTGTACAGCACTGCGGTATATGTCAGAGCTATATACATGTATAATAATAGTGTGTGACTGTAGGAGGACATTACAGTGTAAGCTCCTCTGGTGTAGAGATATGTGACTGGCTTAGTGTTTTCTGTACAGCACTGCGGTATATGTCAGAGCTATATAAATGTATAATAATAATAGTGTGTGACTGTAGGAGGACATTAGAATGTAAGCTCCTCTGGTACAGAGACTGATGTGATTGGTTTAGTGTTCTCTGTACAGCACTGTGGTATATGTCAGAGCTATATAAATGTATAATAATAATAGTGTGTGACTGTAGGAGGACATTAGAGTGTAAGCTCCTCTGGTGCAGAGACGGATGTGACCGGCTCAGTGTTCTCTGTACAGCACTGCGGTATATGTCAGAGCTATATAAATGTATAATAATAATAGCATGTGACTTTGGGGGGGACATTAGATTGTAAGCTCCTCTGGTGCAGAGACTGATGTGACCGGCTCAGTGTTCTCTGTACAGCACTGCGGTATATGTAAATGAATTCAATAACACATTGTATATGATATACAGAATTCTCAGGACAAATTAATTCAGCATATTAGGAGCGGGCGGGCGCAGCGGTAACGGCTGACAATATGGGACACCTGTTCAGTTTTGCACCAGACTCTGGCAAGGCATCTATTTATTTTCCATCAATAATGGCACATTTTCTGGTGTTCGCAGGTTTAGCACATCAATCACGACACATAAATGAGATGAAGGTGACTCTCCTCTACTGAGCTTCTGTTATTACGGGTGTTATTGTAGCAACACGCTTTACTGTCCATATGTTGTGTGACAGAGCAGATATATGATCTGGACAGGTGCAGACAATATTTAGAAGATCTTAATAGCCTGCAAGACTCGGTACCGGCAACCCTTGCACATTTCAGTATAGGATCTGCAATTAAAATTCATCGTTCTCAGCAGGATGAAAAAGAAATGGGAGTTCTAAACTTAGAAAACGAGAAAAACCGGCAATTGTCTACTTTATGTCCTCTGTACCCAACTGGAGGCAAGTAAATGGGGGGAAAAACAGCACTGACCCCATGGTCTACTAAGACACAAGCCCCCTGAATCAACTGACCCTTTCCATTCAAGTGAACTTGGTGGTGAACCCAGTAGAGCCCAAGGCCAAGGGTGGTGGGCTGATTGGCACTGGGAGCGCAGCTCTCCCGTTGTAATCTGAAGGGCCGGGTTGTCATTTTCATAGTCGGGTCTTGCTCTGTGAAAAAAAGCAAAAAGATAACCAAATGATTGTTTCATGAGTTCTAAGCCCTTTCATTTTAAACGTTTGGTGCTTTTTGCTTTTTTTCACTTGGATTTCTAAAAGTTGGGTAGCCTCCATTTCATGGGGGTGGGGGGGGGGGGTCCCCTGCTTTGCTGCCAAACACAAGAAATTGGGCACAATCATTGACTTTCTTTTAAAGGACAAAGATCTGCATCCAGTGTCTCATTCCCTCCTCCCCTTGCATCTTGCTTTTTGGCTCAGGAACGGCTCCCAGCTCCGGTATGTATGACCTCTGCAAACAGTGTTTGCAGGTTTCATGCATAAATACATTGTAAAAACAACATTTTGATTTTTTTTATAAGTTGTGTGTTTTTATTGTAATAAAAGTCTATCCTGTGTATAACTTTATTAACCATAATATGCTCTCGCTCCATTCTACCTCTCTTTTCAAAGAAAATATTTTGGTTATCGTGTTAATGAACACCGTCCATCAATGGAAAAGGTTTCAAAATAGGAAAAGTGTGTAGGTCAACACATCCCACCAGTAAGTTAGAGGTATAAAATTTGTGTAAGTTATGGTGCCCCTGGAAAGTGACATGGGCTTCCTCCAAGGTGCAAGGTCTTAGCTGATAGCTGGTCTTTACCAGAGCTCCTGAACGTGGAGATAGGCTGGAGACCCTAGTGGTCCTGGTTTACTTCATTAAAAATGGCTGTCATCAGGTCGGGGCCCTCAGAGTATAGCATGATCAGAATGGAAATATTGTAAACTAGACAGCAGACAGGAGTATAATCAGGTCCAGGCAGGGGTCAAGGCAGGAGGCAATCAAGAGAATAGCCACATCCAGGCAAGGGTCTTGGCAGGTGGCAATCAAGAGAATAGGCAGGTGGAGGCAAGAGTTTTTACAAATGGCAATCAAGAGAGTAGTCAGGTCTAGTCAAGGGTCCTGGCAGGTGGCAATGAAGAGAGTAGCCTGGTCCAGGTAAGGGTCCTGGCAGGTGGTAATGAAGAGAGGTGCCAGGTCCAGGCAAGGGTCTTGGCAGGCGGCAATCAAAAGAGTAGTCAGGTCCAGGCAAGGGTCTGGGCAGGTGGCAATCAAGAGAGTAGTCAGGTCCAGGCAAGGGTCTGGGCAGGTGGCAATCAAAAGAGTAGTCAGGTCCAGGCAAGGGTCTTGGCAGGTGGCAATTAAGAGAGTAGTCAGGTCTAGGCAAGGGTCAAGAGAGTAGTCAGGTCCAGGCAAGGGTCTTGGCAGGTGGCAATCACAATAGTCAGGTCCAGGCAAGGGTCTTGGCAGGTGGCAATCAAGAGAGTAGTCAGGTCCAGGCAAGGGTCTGGGCAGGTGGCAATCAAGAGAGTAGTCAGGTCCAGGCAAGGGTCTGGGCAGGTGGCAATCAAGAGAGTAGTCAGGTCCAGGCAAGGGTCTGGGCAGGTGGCAATCAAGAGAGTAGTCAGGTCACTCTGATCAGGTTAAGTCAATCTCAGGTAAGTATTATAGCCTCTTGCACAAAGGTAATTGGAGATGAGACTCAGCACCAGCCACTTCAAAGACTTAAGGGTTAAAAACCCAATGCCCAGCATTGTTTCAGGGAATTTTGGAAGTCCTGGCAGGGATTCCGAGACTACCATTATATATATACTCCAGAGGGTAGTATTGGGGTCATTAGTGGTAGGTTGACTAAAGCACCTAAAGCTGATGTAAGTATACTAACAAGTCCTATTTGCAACCTCAGAACACTCAATAAGGAGACAGTATGCGACTGGTCTAAACTACGTGGCATGTTCACCAATGCCAAGAGTCTGGTAGATAAGATGGGAGAACTAGAGCTACTGTTGTACGAGGAGGATTTGGATTTTGTAGGAATTTCAGAGACTTGGTTCAACAGCTCTCATGATTGGCTGGCAACTATTCAAGGGTAGTCCCTTTATTGCAAGGATAGAGAGGGTAAAAAAGGGGAGAGGTGTGCCAGTATATAAAAATGATGTACAAGTGAATGTGAGGGACGATATCACTAATGGAGCTAGGGAGGATGTGGAATCCCTATGGGTAGAACTAAAAAGGGAGGAAACTAAGGGTAAAGTAATACTGGGAGTATGCTATAGGCCCCCTAACCAGAGGAAGTATGCAAAGGCGGACCTCCTATCAAAATTTTGGAGAAAAGCCAATGTAGCACTAAAATTTAAAAAGGGCCCAAAATACATTCCTGGGAATTACAGACCAGTTAGCCTAACATCAATAATATGCAAGCTCTTTGAGGGGTTGATAAGGGGCTATATACAAGATTTTAGTAATGAGAAGGGTATCATTAGCAGTAATCAGCATGGATTCATGAAGAATCGTTCTTGCCAAACGAATCTATTAACCTTCTATGAGGAGGTGAGTTGTCATCTAGATAAAGGAAGGCCCGTAGACGTGGTGTATCTGGATTTTGCAAAAGTATTTGACACAGTTCCCCATAAATATTTACTGTACAAAGTAAGGTCAGTTGGCATGGACCATAGGGTGAGTACATGGATTGAAAAGTGGCTACAAGGGCGAGTTCAGAGGGTGGTGATAAATGGGGAGTACTCAGTACTAGTTCGGGTGGAAAGTGGGGTCCCCCAGTGTTCTGTGCTGGGACTAATCCTATTTCATATATTCATAAACGACCTGGAGGATGGGATAAACAGTTCACTCTCTCTGTATTTGCGGACGATACTAAGCTAAGTAGGGCAATAACTTCTCCGTAGGATGTGGAAACCTTGCAAGAAGATCTAAACAAATGAATGGGGTGGGTAACTACATAGCAAATGAGGTTTAATGTGGAAAAATTTAAAATAATGCATTTGGGTGGCAAAAATACAAGGATATACAATGTAATACTGACATATAATCACACACATAGGTTAGACTTGATGTCTTTTTTCAACTTCGCCTACTATGTAACTATGTAATCAATTCCTGAAAGGGATTCCAAGAGTACTGCAACTGTGTAATATAGACCACCAGTGATACTGGTGTTGATAGTTTGGGTAAAAAAAAACATAGCAAGTGCTTCACAGACTTCACCAAGGAAGGAAAGGGCAACATTGGGGTGGGGAGAACCTCTGGGGGGATCTAGGATGGAGAAGGACCTGGGGGTCCTAGTAGATGATAGGCTCAGCAATGGCATGAAATGCCAAGCTGCTGCTAACAAAGCATACAGAATATTGGCATGAATTAAAAAGGGGTTTAATTCACACATAGGTTGGACTTGATGGACTTGTGTCTTTTTTCGACCTCACCTACTATGTAACAGATTAGTGGCCACCAATAATTTTTAATTGGCTGCCAAAGCAAGGCACCAGACCAAAAACCAAATGCATACAATGGCAATGCAAGGCAGGTGTCTTGTGTTGTAATGAAATCACTCTAATGCCATGTACACACGACCGGACTTTTCGACGGACTAGGTCCGACGGTCTTCCTGACGGACTTTCGGCGGAGTTCCGACGGACTTTCCGAACGAACGGACTTGGCCACACACAAGCACACGAAAGTCCGACGGATTCGAACGTGATGACGTACGACCGGACCAGAATAAGGAAGTCCATAGCCAGTAGCCAATAGCTGCCCTAGCGTCGGTTTTCGTCCATCGGACCAGCATACAGACGAGCAGATTTCTCCATAGGAACTGGGTCCGGCGGAAACATTTGAAACATGTTCTATTTCTGATTTTTGGACAGCAAAGGTCCGATGAAGCCCACACATGATCGAATTGTCCGGCGGATTCGTTCCGTCGGACCTTTGCTGTCGAAAAAAAAGTCCGGTCGTGTGTACACGGCATTACATGCACCAGTAGGTGGTGCTGCTCATGAAATAGGCAACTATGAGCCTAGTGGGGGGCAGAGCAAGCCAGACACGTGGCTTTCTTCTTTATGATGATATGGAGCATGCACACAAGTGGTGACAATGGTGAAGATGGTAGATGAGCCCGCTTTCCCAACCACGACACTACCTGCCTGGAGTTTGCATGCTCTCCCTGTGCCTGTGTGGGTTTCCTCCAGGTACTACGGTTTCCTCCCACACTCCAAAGACATGCAGGTAGGTTAATTGGCTTCTGTACAAAATTGGCCCTAGTATATGAATGGGGACCTTGGATTGTGGGGTCCTTGAGGGTAGGGAACGATGTGAGTGTGCAATGTACAGGGATAGGGGCAATTGTAGACACTCACTCAGGTTGAACTGGATGGACTGGTGTCTTTATTCAACCTTACTAAATATGTAACTATGTAACTAGCAGGTTTTTGTCACCACTAACAAGAAAGAGGAACACATTAACTACATCAACAGGTATGTTCATCAAAATTCTATGTAAAAAAAAAAAAAGCACACAATGCTATACAAATCTACTGTGTAGACAATTTGGGGGGTTTAACACCATTTTAAAGTATATGGAGTAATTGTCAGTTAAACTATCAACAGCAGCAAAATCTGGTAAGGAAGGGGGTTCAACATACCAGTATTGAGGTGATCAAAGCACAAAAACCAATATGAACTGACAGTAGAGAAGGTATGGCAAAGCGGATTCCATCATATGCTTCCCTATATTCATCACCTACCGCAGTCATATGAGCTTCAGAGAAAAAAAAAAAGACCCTAAAAATATATATTCCATTTGTGCATTCCAAAAAATACATAAAAAAATCAAAAGATACATCTGAAAAAAAAAAAGTTGAAAAGGAAGAAAAAAAAAGATACATAAAGGTGATCCTTTAACTGTCACTTCCCCTCCCTTGAAAAAAAGTAACATTTTTAAAAAAAATAGCGTATTAAAAATACGGTAGATGATTTTTTTTTCCCAGCAAAATGAAAGACGTGAGAAGTCTGTGTGTTTTCGGTCAGACACAAACCCGTATATATCCGCCATCATTGCCGCCGTTGGAGGAGGGGGGGAGGGGGGGTGGAATGGCGTGATTTAAAGCAGGTTAGAGTGTCAGATTTGAAAAGCCTCTGTGATGGCTTTACTGGGCCAAATCCAAAAAAGTATCAAGTGGTTCAGCAGATGTAATTACTGCTCAGCCCTGCCAAAGCATTGAAATGCGTCCATTAATTCTGCAATTCCCAGTCTGTCCATCAGTCAGTCATACTTAAAAAATATGTCTGTCACAGCGAAGGTGAAGTAATCTTTTAATAATTATGCAATGAAAAAAAAAAAAAAAGATGAAAATAGGAGCTCCGCTCCAAACTTTGGGGATGAAAAAAAAGAAACCGAGCTTGACGGAAAATGGTGAAAGTGACGGGCTGTCAAGAGGACGGCGGAACGATGGAAAACGGTGAAAGTGGCGGACTGTCAAGAGGACGGCGGAACGATGGAAAACGGTGAAAGTGGCGGACTGTCAGGAGGACGGCGGGAGGGCGGAAAACGGTGATGGGCTGCCAAGAGGATGGCGGGAGGACGGAAACCGGTGAAAGGGACGGGCTGTCAGGAGGACGGCGGGAGGATGGAAAACATGAGAGTGACGGGCTGTCAGGAGGACGGAAAACGTGAAAGTGATGGGCCACACGGGAGGACGGAAAATGGTGAAAGTGATGGGCCGCGCAGGAGGACGGAAAACGGTAAAAGTGACGGGCTGTCAGGAGGACGGCGGGAGGATGGAAAACATGAAAGTGACGGGCTGTCAGGAGGACAGCAGGAGGACAGAAAATGGTGAAAGTGATGGGCTGTCAGGAGGACGGCGGGAGAATGGAAAGCGGTGAAAGTGACGGGCTGTCAGGAGGACGGCGGGAGGATGGAAAACGGTGAAAGTGACGGGCTGTCAGGAGGACGGCGGGAGAATGGAAAGCGGTGAAAGAGACGGGCCGCGCATGTGGACGGAAAACGGTGAAAGTGACGGGCTGTCAGGAGGACGGCAGGAGAATGGAAAATGGTGAAAGTAACGGGCCGTCCATGAGGACAGAAAATGGTGAAAGTGACGGGCTGTCAGAAGGACGGCGGGAGGACCGAAAACGTGAAAGTGACAGGCTGTTAGGAGGACGGCGGGAGAATGGAAAACGGTGAAAGTGACGGGCCGCACACGAGGATGGAAAAAGTGAAAGTGACGGGCTGTCAGGAGGACCACGGGAGGACGGAAAACAGTGAAAGTGACGGGCTGTCAGGAGGATGTTTTCCTGAGCTATGGAACCCCTGTGATATGCAAGGACCTCCACCACCCCGGAACAATGCGACTCTTATTTCTCTGTAATGCCGCGTACACACGACCAGACTTATGTTCGACAGACTTCCGAAGGAGTTCTGCCGGAGTTCTGACAGAGTTCCGACGGACTTTCCGAATGAGCGGACTTGGCCACACACAATCACACCAAACTCCGACGGATTCGAACGTGATGACGTACGACTGGACTCGAATAAGGAAGTTCATAGCCAGTAGCCAATAGCTGCCCTAGCGTCGGTTTTTGTCCGTCGGACCAGCATACACACAAGCAAATTTTTCGGTAGGAACTGGGTCCGGCAGAGTTCTGGCGGAAAAATTTGAAGCATGTTCCATTTCTAAAGTCTGTCAGACTTTTGCGAATCAAAAGTCCGTTGCAGCCCACACACGATCGAATAGTCTGACGGAATCATTCCGTCAGACTTTGGATGTTGAAAAGTCCGGTCGTGTGTACGGGGCTTAAGAAGGAGATCCAGAATGAGGAAATGAGGAGCGACAACCACAACCAGCCCTCCTCATAACTATTATTCTTATGAGATTTTAAATCCTCCCTTCAGTTTTGCACAGGTGTAGCGGCTCCTCTCCTGGCCCGAAATGGCTTCCTCAGATTTCACTGCACACTGTGAGCTTTTCACCATGTGCATTATCAAGTCAGATACAGCTCCCCTCATTTCCTGGCTGGAGGATGTCCAGCATCATCTATCACAGAGATCTTCAAAACTATGGCCCTCCAGTTGTTCAGGTACTACAATTCCCATCATGCCTTGTCTATGAACGTCAGGAGTTGTCATGTGTAGTCCTGCAACAGCTGGAGGGCCGTAGTTTGAAGATCCCTGATCTAGCGCTATCCTCTCCAGCCTGACATTCCCCGATATCTCCCCTTTCATTCATTGTAATTCAGTTCTTTCAATCATGGAGGCTCAGCACCCCACGTGGGTGTTACCTATGCAAATACAGCCTGCCAAGGAATGCCCACTCCTCCAGATTGACACCCACCCATCACAGCATTTCGATCAGTGGCGGACTCCGGACACATGAATTACTATGGCGGGATAGGAGGGGGGCAGGACTGGACTGAGACTGAAGTTTGGTCCTGGACTTCATCTAGACTGGCCCACTTACATCAGAGTGTCCCATCAGCAGCCCCCTTACATCAGAGTGTCCCATCAGCAGCCCCCTTACATCAGAGTGTCCCATCAGCACCCCCTTACATCAGAGTGTCCCCATCAGCACCCCCTTACATCAGAGTGCCCCATCAGCACCCCCTTACATCAGAGTGCCCCATCAGCACCCCCTTACATCAG
This sequence comes from Lithobates pipiens, assembly GCF_037356315.1. Taxonomy (NCBI): domain Eukaryota; kingdom Metazoa; phylum Chordata; class Amphibia; order Anura; family Ranidae; genus Lithobates; species Lithobates pipiens. Next base: position 253,203,084 of record NW_027507685.1, read on the forward strand.
AGTGCCCCATCAGCACCTCCTTACATCAGAGTGTCCCATCAGCACCCCCTTACATCAGAGTGTCCCATCAGCACCCCCTTACATCAGAGTGTCCCATCAGCAGCCCCCTTACATCAGAGTGTCCCATCAGCAGCCCCTTACATCAGAGTGTCCTATTACCAGCCCCCTTACATCAGAGTGTCCCATCAGCACCTCCTTACATCAGAGTGTCCCATCAGCACCCCCTTACATCAGAGTGTCCCATCAGCAGCCCCCTTACATCAGAGTGTCCCATCAGCACCTCCTTACATCAGAGTGTCCCATCAGCAGCCCCCTTACATCAGAATGTCCCATCAGCAGCCCCTTAAATCAGAGTGTCCCCATCAGCACCCCCTTACATCAGAGTGTGCCATCACCAGCCCCCTTACATCAGAGTGTATCATCACCAGCCCCCTTACATCAGAGTGTCCCATCAGCACCTCCTTACATCAGAGTGTCCCATCAGCACCTCCTTACATCAGAGTGTCCCATCAGCATCCCCTTACATCAGAGTGTCCCATCAGCACCCCCCTTACATCAGAGTGTCCCATCAGCACCTCCTTACATCAGAGTGTCCCATCAGCACCTCCTTACATCAGAGTGTCCCATCAGCATCCCCTTACATCAGAGTGTCCCATCAGCACCCCCCTTACATCAGAGTGTCCCATCAGCAGCCCCTTACATCAGAGTGTCCTATTACCAGCCCCCTTACATCAGAGTGTCCCATCAGCACCTCCTTACATCAGAGTGTCCCATCAGCACCTCCTTACATCAGAGTATCACATCAGCACCCCCTTACATCAGAGTGTCCCATCAGCACCTCCTTACATCAGAGTGTCCCATCAGCACCCCCTTACATCAGAGTGTCCCATCAGCAGCCCCCTTACATCAGAGTGTCCCATCACCAGCCCCCTTACATCAGAGTGTCCCATCAGCACCTCCTTACATCAGAGTGCCCCATCAGCACCCCCTTACATCAGAGTGTCCCATCACCAGCCCCCTTACATCAGAGTGTCCCATCAGCACCTCCTTACATCAGAGTGTTCCATTACCAGCCCCCCTACATCAGAGTGTCCCATCAGCACCTCCTTACATCAGAGTGTCCCATCAGAACCCCCTTACATCAGAGTGTCCCATCAGCACCCCCTTACATCAGAGTGTCCCATCAGCACCCCCCTTACATCAGAGTGTCCCATCAGCACCCCCCTTACATCAGAATGTCTCATCAGCACCCCCCTTACATCAGAGTGTCCCATCAGCACCCCCTTACATCAGAGTGTCCCATCAGCACCCCCTTACATCAGAGTGTCCAATCAGCACCCCCTTACATCAGAGTGTCCCATCGGCACCCCCTTACATCAGAGTGGCCCACTGAGCCATCGGCCCACCGGGAAACCGGTTGTCCCGATGGCCAGTACATGCCTGGCGGGAGTTGTGAATTTTGAAGCATGTGATTAGAGCCAGAGGCTCTAATAGGCTTCAAAGTAGGGTGGGCTCGCAGAGCACTTAGTCCTGATCCCACCCTGTTGTGTGACGATAGTGAAGGAATTTCCGTCATGGTCACAATACAGTTTCTCCCCACTAATCAGGAGGCAGGTCTGTGAGACCCGTTTTCCGATCGACCCTATTGGATGCCTAGAGCTTTGGTGGAAGAGGAGACACACGTGGCAAGGGGGGGCCTGAGGAGCGGACACCAGAGCTGCCACTGCCCGCACGGCAGGAGAGGAAGAGAGCCCCACCACACAGCGGGTAAGTGCCACCGGACCACCCACGGGTCTGTGGTTGCCGCATGTAAAAATCATATTTTTTTTTAAACATTATATATATATATATATATATATATATATATATATATACACATATATATATATTTATTTTTTAGCAGACACCCTAGGGAATAAAATGGCGGTCATTGCAACCTTTTATCTCGTATGGTATTTGCGCAACAATTTTTCAAGATTTTCATGAATTAAAAAATTTAAACAAAACTGTAAAGTTAGCCTAATGTTTTTGTATAATGTGAAAGGTGATGTTACGCCGAGTAAATAGATACCCAACACGTCGCGCTTTAAAATTTCGCACACTCTTGGAATGACATCAAACTTTGGTACTTAAAAATCTCCATAGGCGACTCTTTACATTTTTTTTTACAGGTTCTATGTTCAGAGTTACAGTGCTAGTGCTAGAATTGTTGCTCGCACTCCAACGCACGTGGCGATACCTCACATGTGTGGTTTGAACAGCGTTTACATATGTGGGCGAGACTAACCTGTGCCTTCGCTTCTGAGCGTGAGCTATCAGGGACAGGGGCGTTTTAAATTAATATTTTATTTTACTTATTTTTTTAATTTTTACTTTATTTTACTTTTTTTTTATCACTTTTATTTATTATTTATATAAGGAATGTAAACATCCTTTGTAATAGGAATCGTTCGTGACAGGTCCTCTTTATGTCAATAAGACCCCACATCTCTCCTCCAGGCTGGAAAGCATGAGATCAGAGAAAAAAAAAAAATCCACGATCTCATGCTTACCAGCCACGATCGCGGCTTTGTTTACATCCATGACCCGGACGTGACATCATAACGTCCCGCCCAGGCCTCCGACGGTCATAGAGATGACTGGTGACCATGTGGTCACCGAAAATCTCTATGGTCGTCATCCAGCGGCAGGGGCGGCGGGAGGGAGGGGATGTCCCCTCCCGTTGTCTGTAAGAACGATCAAGCGGTGGAACCGCCGTTGTGATCATCCTTATGGTGCACAGAATCGCCGGCTGGCACTGTATGATGTTTAAAAAAAAACAATAAAAATGTATTAAAAAAAAAAAAAAAAAAAAGAATCGCCGGCTGAAAGCAAAGATATCTGAATCATTCAGATATTCCTACTGAAAGTCAAAGATGTCATATGACGTCCTTGGGCTGGAAGTGGTTAAAAACATTGTTTGTAGAGAGATACAAAGTAACATTGTTTACAAACATCAAACAGATGCACGATAGAGAGATACAAAGTAACATTGTTTATAAGCATTGGTCAGACAAGAGCTAGAAAGATACATAGTAATATTGTTTATAAGCATTGATCAGGTGGGAGATAGATACAAAGTAACATTGTTTATACACATTGTTCAGATGTGAGATATAGAGTAACATTGTTTATAAACAGTGCTCAAACGTGAGATAGAAAGTAACATTGTTTATAAATATTGCTCAGACGGGAGATAGAGAGATACAAAGTAACATTGTTTATAAAAAATTGAGAGATTTATGATTTATAGCTGGCAACAAATTATGCACCAAAATTTTTGTCGCCGCGACTCCATTACCCAAATAATCGCAGCAAAAAAAAAATAAAGTGCTTTGAACATCATTTCTAGTAAATGAATAATAACTCAAAAAACCGAGAGCCCGTTATATATATAAAAACTTGGATGACTGACAACCTCCCGCCGAATTCCATCGTCTGCTCTTCGTTCTGCTCCTCCCCCCCGCACGCCGAGTAATTGCCGTGTTGCCGAACCACCTTGATTATGTTTTGAGAAAATATTGACAGCTTGAATCCTCATTCCGATGGCCGGTGTCGAAGCCACAAATGTTTCCGTCGCCTTTCTTGCGAGCCGAGCCATCTGCCAGAGGTGGCATCGCCCGGCCTTTCCGCCCGGCTCCCTCCAAGAATTCATCTGCTGCTGCCTAATGCCGGTGGAATGGAGGGGATTAAGACTCTGATGCAACAGAGACTATTGATAATTTGCAATAATTGGGAAGAAATGAAGATGAATGAGCTTGAGGACGGGGAGGCAATTAGTCGTACCGCCAGTACAGCTGCGTTCCCGGCCCCGGCTCCCCTGGCCTTTCCGCCAGGAAGGTACGTGCAAATTAAGCATAATGACAAATACGCCCTCCCCACCACAAGGCTGGAGCTGTGGAAAACTGAGAATTGTAGATGCTACAATCGTTTCATATCCTGTAGCATGCAATGGTAAACGAAATGCAGCAATTTGGAAACTCTACATTACGTTCTTAATCAACTAGACCAAATCGAGATCACGCGTGTGTGTTTAGAATAGACCAGGATTGATCCTGAGTGTTGGCTTCACTGCAAACACTTTTCAGAGATAGCAAAATCACGAAAATCTGGTGTCTGTGAAGTTATTCGCTGTGTTTGCAAATGTGTGACACAGATCAGCTCCTGCTGCAGCCCCTCAAATTGTGATGTGCTACAAAGTTACAATGTACAGTCTGATCACTAAGGGAAAATAGACTGAGTAAATGCTTCCTCCTGCCTGAAGCAGACTGATGGCATCACCTCAATGAATGCCTAGGCTGAGATAAGGTCATTCTTGAGCTCCATTTATTGAATAACTTGGGCTGACATGAGGTCATCCTTAAGGTTCCATTCATTGCCTTTGCCTAGACTGCGGTAAGGTCACCCTTGAGCTCCATTCATAGATTTACCTAGGCTGAGATGAGGTCATCCTTGAGCTCCATTCATTGATTTACCTAGGTTGAGATGAGGTCATCCTTGAGCTCCATTTATTGATTTTACCTAGGCTGAGATGAGGTCATCATTGAGCTCCATTCATTAATTTACCTAGGCTGAGATGAGGTCATCCTTGAGCTCCATTTATTGAATAACTTGGGCTGACATGAGGTCATCCTTAAGGTTCCATTCATTGCCTTTGCCTAGACTGCGGTAAGGTCACCCTTAAGCTCCATTCATAGATTTACCTAGGCTGAGATGAGGTCATCATTGAGCTCCATTCATTGATTTGACCTAGGCTGAGATGAGGTCATCCTTGAGCTCCATTAATTAATTAACATGGGCTGAGATGAGGTCATCCTTGAGCTCCATTAATAGATTTACCAGGGCTGAGATGAGGTCATCCTTGAGCTCAATTCATTAATTTACCTAGGCTGATATGAGGTCATCCTTGAGCTCCATTCATTGATTTACCTAGGCTGAGATGAAGTCATCCTTGAGCTCCATTTATTGATTTTACCTAGGCTGAGATGAGGTCATCCTTGAGCTCCATTCATTAATTTACCTAGGCTGAGATGAGGTCATCCTTGAGCTCCAATCATTGATTTTACCTAGGCTGAGATGAGGTCATCCTTGAGCTCCATTCATTGATTTACCTAGGCTGAGATGAGGTCATCCTTGAGCTCCAATCATTGATTTTACCTAGGCTGAGATGAGGTCATCCTTGAGTTCCATTCATTGATTTTTCCTAGGCTGAGATATGGTCATCCTTGAGCTCAATTCATTAATTTACCTAGGCTGATATGAGGTCATCCTTGAGCTCCATTCATTGATTTACCTAGGCTGAGATGAGGTCATCCTTGAGCTCCATTCATTGATTTACCTAGGCTGAGATGAGGTCATCCTTGAGCTCCATTCATTAATTAACTTGGGCTGAAATGAGGCCATCCTTGAGCTCCATTCTTTGATTTACCTAGGCTGAGATGAGGTCATCCTTGAGCTCCATTAATTAATTAACATGGGCTGAGATGAGGTCATCCTTGAGCTCCATTAATAGATTTACCAGGGCTGAGATGAGGTCATCCTTGAGCTCAATTCATTAATTTACCTAGGCTGATATGAGGTCATCCTTGAGCTCCATTCATTGATTTACCTAGGCTGAGATGAGGTCATCGTTGAGCTCCATTTATTGATTTTACCTAGGCTGAGATGAGGTCATCCTTGAGCTCCATTTATTGATTTTACCTAGGCTGAGATGAGGTCATCCTTGAGCTCCATTCATTGATTTACCTAGGCTGAGATGAGGTCATCCTTGAGCTCCATTCATTAATTAACTTGGGCTGAAATGAGGCCATCCTTGAGCTCCATTCTTTGATTTACCTAGGCTGAGATGAGGTCATCCTTGAGCTCCATTCATTGATTTACCTAGGCTGAGATGAGGTCATCCTTGAGCTCCATTTATTGATTTTACCTAGGCTGAGATGAGGTCATCCTTGAGCTCCATTCATTAATTTACCTAGGCTGAGATGAGGTCATCCTTGAGCCCCATTCATTAATTTACCTAGGCTGAGATGAGGTCATCCTTGAGCTCCATTCATTAATTTACCTAGGCTGAGATATGGTCATCCTTGAGCTCCAAAATCAATGAATGGAGCTCCAGAATGACCCCATCTCAGCCTAGGTATAAATCAATGCATGGACCTTAAGGATAACCTCATCTCAGTCTAGGCAAAGTCAATGAATGGAGCTCAAGGATGGCCTTGTCTCAGCCTAAAGAAAGTATACCTCATGGCTTGGTTTAGGCAGCTCTCCACAAAGCTGAGGGTCCCCCAAACGACAGGTGCACCCAATTTGGGAAGTCCACGTGAAAATGAAAAAGAAGAGAGTACCAAACCTTCACCTTACCAGTCCAAGATCCCTTATTGTTACCACCCATAACAAGAGGCAAAAAACAGCCATATGTTTCGGAGACCAGAATCCTCCTTGATGAGGGCTCAATGTAGGAAAAAAAGGGCGTCTATTGGATGACCTCATCTCAGCCTAGACAAAACGTCCATTCACTGATCTTCCCTTCCTTCAAACCTCACTTCTAGATCCTGGTGTCACCGACCGGTATGGCCAGGGAAGAAGTTAAGAGCGATCTGAGGGCAGATGAGACATAAAAGGGTCTTTTAGACCTGTCACCAAAAAAAAGTCTTCACATTTTTTGTCCCCTATGTGATTAAAAATAAAGTTTAGTGAAAAAAAAATTATAAAAAATAACCCCCCCCCCCACCAGAAAAAAAAGAAAAAACTTTTGGAGCACCTCCCAACCCCCCTTATACACTCAGATACAAATTTTTCCCTCTATTTTGCATTGTAGTCTTCTTCTATCTCATGTACTACACGTTTACTGCCCTGCCGCGGCGGTTGTGTCCTTTGAATTTCCAATGTTCATATATCTGTCACGCTAATCATAGCAAACTACCTAAACATAATATTATATTAATTAATATTACATAAAATCATGTAATGCTAAAAAGTTCTTTCCATCATTATGTGTGTTAGAATTTAATACCATGCGACGCGATAACGTCAGCACCGGGCTCTGACCTGCGCGTTTCATCATAAATGACTAATTCCGGGGCACTCGTCATTTATGACGAAACACGTTGGGAGGAGCCTCTTGTTGATATCATCACGTAGCCGGATTGTTCAGTGTAATGCGTAATTGTACAAATCCACATGTAAGTGCAATATAAATGTATTAACGCTTCCCGACCGCCTCACTGCGGCAGAAGGGCACGTACAGGCAGAATCAAGTACTTGTACGTTGCCCTTCAAGAGGCGGCTTGCGGGTGTGCGCGCACGCCCGCCGGAAGCTCTGTGAGCATGATCGCGGGTCCCGCGCACTCGATGTCCAAGGGGATAAACGCGATCGTCTCACGGACCGGAAGAATGGGGAAATGCTAATGTAAACAATCATCTCCCCACCATTCTGCCTAATGACACTGATAACCGCTCCCTGTAATTGGGAGCGGTGATCAGTGTCATGTCACACACAGCCCCCCCCACAGTTAGAATCACTCCCCAGGACACACTTAACCCCTACAGCGCCACCTAGTGGTTAACCCCTTCACTGCCAGTCACATTTACACAGTAATCAATGCATTTTTAATGGCACTGATCGCTGTATAGATGTGAATGGTCCCAAAATCACACCAAAAGTGTCCGATGTGTCCGCCATAATGTCGCAGTCACGATAAAAAAACACTGATTGCCGCCATTTCTAATAAAAAAAATTCTAATAGGAATGCCATAAAACTATCCCCTATTTTGTAAATGCTATAACTTTTGTGCAAACCAATCATTAAACTCTTAATGCATTTTTTTTTACCAAAAATATGTAGAATACGTATCGGCCTAAAAAAAAAAAAAAAAAATATAGGAAAAAATATGTTTTTTTTTATATATTGTTTGGGGAAATTTATTATAGCAAAAAGTAAAAAGTAATGCGTTTTTTTCAAAATTGACGGAATTTTTTGTTTATAGCGCAAAAAATAAAAACCGCAGAGGTGATCAAATACCACCAAAAGAAATCTCCATTTGTGGGGGAAAAAAAAGATGTCAGTTTTGTTTGGGAGCCATGTCGCACGACCGCGCAATTGTCAGTTAAATCGACGCAGTGCCGAATCGCAAAAAGTGCTTTGGTCATTGGCCAGCCAAATGGTCCGGGGCTTAAGTGGTTAAAGTCGTTTTTAAAAGATTTTACACTATGCAGAGCCTATTCTGTTTCCTCAGAGGGCTGCAATTGATGGGCACAGTGGCTGCATTTGATGGGAACAGCGGCTGCATTTGATGGGCACAGTGGCTGAAATTGATGGGCACAGCGGCTGCATTTGATGGGCACAGCAGCTGCATTTGATGGGCACAGTGGCTGCAATTGATGGGCACAGTGGCTACAATTGATGGGCACAGTGGCAGCATTTAATGGGCACATTGGCTGCATTTGATGGGCACAGTGGTTGCACTTAATGGGCACAGTGACTGCATTTGATGGAACAGCGGCTGCAATTGATGGGCACAGCGGCTGCATTTGATGGGCACAGCGGCTGCATTTGATGGGCACAGCTGCTGCATTTGATGGGCACAGCTGCTGCATTTGATGGGCACAGCTGCTGCATTTGATGGCACAGTGGCTGCATATGAATTGCAGAGGGGCTGCATTTAATGGGCACAGCGGCTGCATTTGATGGGCACAGTGGCAACGCTTGAGGGGCACAGCAGCTACGTTTGAGGGGCTCAGCGGCTACGTTTGAGGGGCACAGTGGCTGCATTCGATGTGGTTTTTTTATTTCAGTATTTTTCCTATTTTTTTAATTTGTTTGCGCCCCCTCAAATAATTTTGAGCACCAGCCGCCACTGAGCATTATATGATTTTAATATTATGTTTGGGACGATTGATATAAATAGCACAATAGATATACTTTTTAGTAATTTTTTTTATAATTTAGTAATAGATATAAGTTTTTCTTTCCTGTGATTATATCTCATAGTACTGTTGCAGCTCCTTGATACTCTCTTTTCACTATTTATGCACATAAGCATAGTTATCATTATTTTGCCTTCTTTTTTTAATTGACTGCGTTGTTCTTTTTTTTTCTTTTATTTATTTTTCTCTCTCTACAAAACGAAAAAAAAAAAAAGTGAAATAAAAAAATAGGTAAAAAACTAAATGGAGGAAAAAAAAAAAAAGTTGAAATTGGCAGACAATAGGGAGCGCTAGGAGATTTGATGGCATGGTGATGTGACTAAGGTGACTGAGAAACGGCATTTATTGGTTAGTCGTGGATTCAAGTGTTTTTTTTTTTTTTTTTGATTTTTTAAAATTTTTCCATTTATCACACTGACACGTAAGAGCATACTGGGAGTAGATTACACGACACCTAAAACAATGTAACAGAGCGTGAAATCTGGTAGAGAACGCGCCGCACCCGGGAGGGGGGGAGCTTTGATGTGTCATTCCACACGCTGAACGTATCAGAGGAACTGACAGCAATTAGGAAATCTCTTTGTTTTCCCCCACTGTTCCCGAGCCATGTCCTGTCAGCCGCCCGCCTTTCTTCTTCTCGGGACAAGTACAGCGCCGAGTTGCGCGGAGTTCCCCAGGAGCGTCACAGCGGACGGCCAGGTTAAAGCGAAAACTTCACCTTTACATCACAGAAATTAAACAGTAATAATAAAAAAAAAAAAATGCTCAGATCCTTCCCACATGCCGATACATTTTATTTAAGAAGGAAATACATTATTTAATCACTGAATCATTAATGCCGCATTTAATCAATTTAATTCCTTCTACGGTTCACTGAAGTTGGTATTAAGGGGCTTCACTTGAAAAAAAAAAAAAAAACCCCCCTTGTGTTCGCGGCTTCCCTTTTCCGAGGTTTCTGCGAGCTGCAGCGTGCGCGCGGTTGTCAGTCATAGTCGGGTTGGGTCACTGCAGCCGTCATTTTGACAGCAGCAATCCCTCTAAATTTGATGATTTCCCTTTAAAAGAGACCAGCCCCCCTTTTTTTTTTTTTTTTTTTTTTTTATTTATTGATTATTATTATTTTTTTAACCCTTTCGATGCCAGAGCTGTTTTTGCAGGAGGATTTCTTTCTTTTTTTTTTTTTTTTTTTTTGCACACATCTGAAAAAAAATATTTTTAGGCTTAAAGATTAGGTAAAACCCCTAAACTATTATAGATTTGCTGAAAGCCAGTGCCGGGATAAGGTTATCTAGAGCCCGGGGCGAACACGTCACACTGCCCCCCCCCCCCCTCAAGATGTATGATCATCTTGTGCCAGCAAAATTACACCCACAAAACCACTGAGCATTTAACCCACCCCCCCCAGTGCAAATCAACCCCCCTGCTTAAATCCCCCTTCTCAGCTCAAATATTTGCCCCCCTCTCTCATCCCCCCCAGCTATAGGCTGTGCATACCAATGCTTCCATCTGACAGCCAACAGTAAGTTTGTCAGATTTACACACGTAAAATTCCCCACTGCCACTGACATAAGACATTGGCAGCAGGGCCGGGACAAGTGGTGGGCAGGAGGGGCCTTGGTACTGTGGTATCATGTGAGGTGGGGAGGCACCACAAGGAGATTGGGGGGGATTTGTGTTGGAAGGGGGGATTTGGAGAGCAGCAGGGGGCATGTATTATTCTACCTGGGGAAATTTGTGTGTGTGGAGGGGGGGGGGGGGTGCTAAGAGTGGTGATTTCGGTGGATTTGTGTTAGGAGGGGGGATGTGGGGGGAAGGGAAGAAGATCTGTGCTAGGAGTGGGGATTTGAGGGGGATTTGTGCTGGGTGGGAGGGGGTATTTGAAATGGGGGGGGGGGGTGATGAGAGGGAAGATGTTTACGTGGAGAGGAAATTGTAGAGGTAGAGGATTTGTGCATGTAGGAGTGAATATCTTTTTTTTTGAGGGGGGGGGGGGCAAAAATTTGTACTGAGAGGGGAGGACTTCAGCGTGGGGTGGATTTGTACTGGGAGGAAGGGGAATTAATGCTTAGGGACTAAGCTTGCAGATTAGTGCTCAATGTTTTTATGGAGTGATTTTTGCTCATTCATCTTGCGGGGGGGGGGGGCTTAGTTTGGAATGTTCGCCCTGGGCTCTGGATAGCTTTGCCCCAGCACCGGTTGGCAGTAAAAGGGTTAAAGAGCTTTAAAGGGACCTGTTAACCTTTTTAAACCAAAAATGATGGTTTGCGGATCTGTTTCTACCAGGGTGAGGAAAAAAACAAAATAAAACAAGGATAAGGATGGGAAAAAAAACGTCATTTGAAATTAATGAAGTCAATGAAGTCAATGAAGGCTCCATTGAATGGTCAGATGTGCGATTTTTATATTATTTCATCTGAACATTCAAAAGAAAATTCTACAGGTGTAAGGCCAGTATGACATCTGACAGCCCTGACCTCTAGATGAATTCTGTATGCTGCAAAAAAAATGTATATTATAGCAGTTGGGTACAGTAGATACAATGGGGGGGGGGGGGGTGCAAGTTGGATACAGTAGATACAATGGGGGGTGGCATTTGGATCCAGTAGATACAATAAGGGAGGGAGATGGCAGTTCGATACAGCAGATACAAAGGGGGGGTGGCAGTTGGGTACACTAGATACAATGGGGGGGGGGCAGTTGGATACAGTTGGGTACAGTAGATACAATAGGGGGTGGTGGCAGTTGGATACAGTAGATACAATAGGGGGGAAATGGCAGTTGGGTACAGTAGATACAATGGGGGTCTGGCAGTTGGATACAGTAGATACAATAGGGGGAAGATTGCATATGGGTACAGTAGATACAATAGGGAGGGAGGTGGCAGATGGTTACAGTAGATACAATGGGGGTGGTGGTAGTTGGATACAGTAGATACAATAGGGGGAAGATTGCAGGTGGATACAGTAGATACAATAGGGGGGAGATGGCAGTTGGGTGCAGTAGATACAATAAGGGAGGGAGATACAATGGGGGGGGGGGTGGCAGTTGCGTACAGAAGATATAATGGGGGAAGATGGCAGTTGGGTACAGTAGATACAATAAGGAGGGAGGTGGCAGATGGGTACAGTAGATACAATGGGGGTGGTGGTAGTTGGATACAGTAGATACAATAGGGGGAAGATTGCAGGTGGATACAGTAGATACAATAGGGGGGAGATGGCAGTTGGGTACAGTAGATACAATAAGGGAGGGAGATACAATGGGGGGGGGGGGGGGTGGCAGTTGCGTACAGAAGATATAATGTGGGGAAGATGGCAGTTGGGTACAGTAGATACAATAAGGGAGGGAGATGGCAGATGGATACAGTAGACACAATGGGGGGGAGATGGCAGTTGGGTACAGTAGATACAATAAGGGAGGGAGGTGTTATTAGGTATAATAGATACAATCAGGAAGGGAGATGGCAGTTGGGCACCGTAGATGTAATAGGGGGGATATGGCAGTTGGATACCGCAGATACAATAGGGGGGAGATGGCAGTTAGATACCGCAGATACAATGGGGGGGGGGGTGGCAGTTGGATCCAGGAGATACAATAAGGGAGGGAGATGGCAGTTGGATACAGTAGATACAATGGAGGGGGTGACAGTTAGGTACAGAAGATACAAAGGGGGGGGTGGCAGTTGGATGCAGCAGATACAATGGGGGGGGGGGGTGGCAGTTGGGTACAGTATATACAATAAGGGAGGGAGATGGCAGTTGGGTACAGTCGATACAAGGGGGATGGCAGTTAGGTACAATAAGGGAAAGAGATGGCAGTTGGGTACAGTAGATACAATGGGGTTGGGGCGGGGGAGATGGCAGTTGGGTACAATAGATACAAGGGGGGGGGTGGCAGTTGGATACAGTAGATACAAGGGGGGATGGTAGTTAGGTACAATAAGGGAGGGAGATGGCAGTTGGGTACAGTAGATACAATCGTGGGGGGGAGGGGTGGCAGTTGGGTACAGTAGATACAAAGGCGGGGGAGGGAAATGGCAGTTAGGTACATTAGGGGAGGGAGATGACCATAGGTCTCCCAGTGACCGCTCTACATTGTCAGCAAAGTTTAACATGTGAACTGCTGATCCGGAAAGAAGCAATAACAACAGCTTACAAATAACTTTATCAATCTCCTAATCAATAGATACACGGAGGTTTGCCCGGAGATTTGCTTGTAGTCTAAAAATTCTAATTATTCGATTTAATAAAATGAAAACTTTAAACAGACGAGATGAACCCGGAGACATGGGGACGGCGCGTTCCATGAAAGGTTGCGGAGCCGCGCGCTGTAATCAGTCTCTTTGTTCTGCGCACATGTCATGTCAATAAAATGAAAAATGATATAGATTTAGGAGGAGAGCTCTCAGTGTAGCATCCCTCATATTATTATTCCTGTATCATCTGTTACAAAGTAAGACCAATTCCCACATCTAATTACAAACAGGATTTCAGAGTCATTAAACAAAATACATTTCCATTAGTGCCTGTGCAGAGCGATAGGGTGAAAATGAGGACTACTTCATATTGCAACGCCGCTGAGTTTTATTTTTTATTTTGCAGCACTGAGAAAATGTGTCAACTTTACACAAATGTCAAAGATTTAGTGCCGTCTTTTTTTTTTTTTTTTTTTTTAATGATTAGTAAGATTCTCCTCGAATCAGGAGGAGAACGTGAGAGCTGGAACAAAGTGCCATTCAAAAACTGGCGCTGTAAGTTGGAGAACATCGGAGTGTCGGGGGGCCGTCACATTTTATTACTTTCAACAAAGTTTACCACCCAATATGTAGTTTGGGGTCCCAACTCAATAAATCGTTTTCTCCCATTAGGGAGACCCAGACACTACGCAAAATACACGTGTGGTCAGCCTTCTGTGATAACAGGCACGTTCCACCATTGCCAAAGCCAGGGCTGCTGTTAGAAACCTCGGGACCCCATACAGACATCCTGACGTGGGACCCCATACAAACATCCTGACGTGGGACCCCATACAGACATCCTGATGTGGGACCCCATACAGACATCCTGACGTGGGACCCCATACAAACATCCTGATGTGGGACCCCCTACAGACATCCTGACGTGGGACCCCCCTACAGACATCCTGACGTGGGACCCCATACAGACATCCTGACACAGGTCCCCATACAGACATCCTGACGTGGGGCCCCATACAGACATCCTGACGTGGGGCCCCATACAGACATCCTGACACGGGACCCCATACAGACATCCTGACGTGGGGCCCCATACAGACATCCTGACGTGGGGCCCCATACAGACATCCTGATGTGGGACCCCCTACAGACATCCTAACGTGGGACCCCATACAGACATCCTGACGTGGGACCCCCTACAGACATCCTGACGTGGGACCCCCTACAGACATCCTGACGTGGGACCCCCTACAGACATCCTGACGTGGGACCCCATACAGACATCCTGACGTGGGACCCCCTACAGACATCCTGACGTGGGACCCCATACAGACATCCTGACGTGGGACCCCATACAAACATCCTGACGTGGGGACCCATACAGACATCCTGACGTGGGACCTCATACAGACATCCTGACGTGGGTCCCCATACAGACATCCTGACGTGGGGCCCCATACAGCCAACCTGACGCGGGGATCCATACAGACAACCTGACATGGGGCCCCATACAAACAACCTGACATGGGGCCCCATACAGACAACCTGATGCGGGACCCCTATACAGCCAATGTTTCATCTATGAATGAACACAGTGAGTGATTAGTACTGACCAGTCATTGTGTTCCTTCAGGGAAGAAAGAGGCTGGTAAAAATATTTACAGGACCCTTCCCCCACTTTTGATCTTGAAGGATCCTATTGTTTGCTTGCAGCTGCCGGCGGGGAGGAGAGGACAGAAGCCAGCAGCACTGCGGGGGTGGGGCACACAGGGGGGCCTGGGCAACAGGGTAAATGTATGGTGCACAAGGAGAGTAAACGGTGTGGCGAGGAGGGAAAATACTGGGACCGATCTTTTATATGGCTTTCTCTGCAGCAGCTGAAAGCCAGCAGGAGGGGAAGGAGAAGAAGCCAGCTTTCAGCTGCTGCAGAAAGAGCCATGCAGTGGATTGGTTCCAGTTATTACCCCCTGCTGCACCAATCACCCTCCCTGCCCACATCAGATTCACCCTGCTACCTGGGCCCCCCTGCTGGCCCTGGCCCCATACAGGAGGACTGGTGGTACCCCCTTATCCATGGCCCTGGCTAAGGCTACCTCTCTTCTCCTCACTACAAACAAATGGAACCCACCACAAACTATAACTGGCCTTTGCAGCAAGGGGCTCATGGTAAGGCGACGCTCTATGAATTCAGAGAGTCTCCAGATTTGGAACAGATATAGTATAATGGATAGAGGAAGGGCAGGTATGCCTGGAGGGAGCCCACCCCTCCTTAAAAAGGTATAGGGATGCACTGGACACCCAGCAATAGAACAATGGCAGCAAATCTATCCAGTGACTCTTCTGTTTTCCTCACTCTCAAGGACCTGCTGGGTCTATGAGCCCAGGAGCTCACTCTTTCTCCACTTAAGAGTTCAAATGCTAGAAGACGGGCAACACACCAATGACGCTTCAAGTATCCAAATGGATTTATTAGACATGCAGAAAAATGATAGCACACGCAGCAAAACCTTTCACCTCCAGCCACACCACCAACGCGTTTCATCCTTGACCGGGCTTAATCATGCAGACAATTGATTTGTGATTATCTGTTTGTGTAATAAAACCATATGGATGTATTGAAACATCATTGGTATGCATCCTGTAGAATTTTGTGATCAGCCATAGTTATCCAAACAGCACATACATTTACACATAGTTACATACTTACATAGTTAGTAAGGTTGAATAAAGACACCAGTCCATCCAGTTCAACCTGAGTGAGTGTCTACAATTGTCCCTATCCCTGTACATTGCACACTCACATCGGTCCCGACCCTCAAGGAGCCCACAATCCAAGGTCCCCATTCATATAATAGGGCCAATTTTGGGCAGAAGCCGATTAACCTACCAGCATGTCTTTGGAGTAGGTCTTCATTGCACCTACACATGCGTGTAGGTGCAACGAAAAACTTGTATTGAAGCAATATAACAACAGTTCGCAGTGGCAAAGCTTGCCAGCCAGGTGCACTCAGTTTCCAACAATGTGAAGTGGCAGATTTCAGCCAGACCGACCGTGTCTGTTGCGAGGGTGATTCTCAACCAGGGTTCCTCCAGAGGTTGTAGGGGTTCCTTCAGAACTGGGAAATTTCTGCCTCTCAGATAAGTTCCCACTCACACCATTGATCTTTTTAGCTATCAGTAAGGAGGTAATTCTTCCCAATGACCACCAGGGCTGGACTGGGACAGAAATTTAGCCCTGGACTTCATCCAGACCGGCCCACTTACATTTTGAGTGTCCCATCAGCACTCCGTTACATCAGAGTGTCCCATCACCAGCCCCCTTACATCAGAGTGTCCCATCACCAGCCCCCTTACATCAGAGTGTCCCATCAGCACCCCCTACATCAGAGTGTCCCATCAGCACCCCCTACATCAGAGTGTCCCATCAGCACCCCCTTAGATCAGAGTGTCCCATCAGCACCCCCTTAGATCAGAGTGTCCCATCAGCACCCCCTTACATCAGAGTGTCCTATCAGCACCCCCTACATCAGAGTGTCCCATCAGCACCCCCCTTACATCAGAGTGTCCCATCAGCACCCCCTTAGATCAGAGTGTCCCATCTGCACCCCTTACATCAGAGTGTCCCATCACCAGCCCCCTTACATCAGAGTGTCCCATCAGCACCCCTTACATCAGAGTGTCCCATCTGCACCCCTTACATCAGAGTGTCCCATCAGCACCCCCCTTACATCAGAGTGTCCCATCACCAGCCCCCTTACATCAGAGTGGCCCACTGAGCCATCGGCCCACGGGGAAACTCCCGGTAGTCCCGATGGCCAGTACATGCCTGATGACCACAAGTGTGAGGACCATTCTTCCCACTGACCATCACACTAATGTATCATGAGTTGTAGATTTCTAATTTTTAGCAGGGGTTCCCTCGAGACCAAAGAACTATTTCAAGGGTTCCTCTGTGTTGAAAAGGTTGAGAAAGGCTGGTGTAGAATGTGGCCTGGCTGTCTCGTGCCCAATCGGGAAGGGATCCACAAGAAATACGGCCCTACGCCTTCCCTTCTCATCAAATACCTTGCCCTAGTGCTAGTATTGTCTCTCACAGATGGGATACTTGTCCCTACTCTACCAACTCGCCAAAAGCTCCCCAAACCTGGGAGCCAGGACCTTTAAAAAGGCTCTGTCTGGCCCAAGATGGTCTCCAGAGTCACATGTGATGGCAGTATCCAATTGAATTGCTTTCCCAGTAATCCAATAAACTATAGAGGAACCACGTTCGGATTGCGCCACTTAGAGTGGAGAAAGTAGATTGCACCTGAATACATAACAAACGTTAATGGGACACTTGGCGATCACCGCAACCTAGTTGATCAGAAGTATGTGAACCCCCTCCATTTGACCTTAAAAAGGTTCAAGTATCTCCAAGTGAAGGCGTACTGTTAATATTTAAGGCATTTTAGACAGTTGTAGGATTCCAACCTTGTGTGTGCACCAAGTCATCTCCACAAAGACATGGTTTGACCAGTATGGTCCCCCTCAACCCTACTGAATAAAGTTGGGATGAATTAAAACGCCAATGGCTAATCATATCTAATCCAGCATCAGTACCCGACCTCGCATCCTCTGCTGCATCTGCGACCCACCGAGGGCCCCCATGCCACCCACTCCAGAGGATATTGGACAGAAGGTATAAAGGTAGACCTCTTGTCAAAACAGTCTGCACCAGGTACATGACAAACAAGCTCAAATAACGTACAAGTAGTTTTGATAGCTAGGTGTCCACATACCTTTGGTCATATAGTACATATTGTGAGGCCCTGGCTGGCAGGATTGTGGATGGTGTATATGTGCCACCAAGGTTTCTCTCCTACATATGGTTTGGGGCTCCTCTGTCTGCTATGGAGGAAACAATCTTTGTGGTTCTCTCAGATATTAAAATATGGTATGGGTCCTGCAGCCCCACGGGCTTTATCAAACTGGGTAGGATAAAGCCTCCATTACTAGGACAATGTCTTACCTGGTATCCAGTCCTCAATATTAAGCCAGTCCACAGATCTTTACATATACTATATTGCCAAAAGTATTGGGACGCCTGCCTTTACATGCAAGTGAACTTTAATGGCATCCCAGTCTTAGTCTGTAGGATTCAATATTGAGTTGGCTCCGCCCTTTGCAGATATAACAGCTTCAACTCTTCTGGGAAGGCCGTCCACAAGGTTTAGGAGATGTGTTTATGGGAATGTTGGACCATTCTTACAGAAGCCCATTTGTGAGGTCAGGCACTGATGTTGGACGAGAAAGCCTGGTTTGCAGTCTCCATTCTAGTTCATCCCAAAGGTGTTCTATCGGGTTGAGGTCAGGCCAGTCACGTCACCACCCCAAACTCACCTTGTCTTTATTTACCTTGCTTTGTGCACTGGTGTGCAGTCATGTTGGAACAGGAAGGGGCCGTCCCCAAACTGTTCCAACAAATCTGGGAGCATGAAATTGTCCAACATGTCTTGGTATGCTGATGCCTTAAAGCGGAGTTCCACCCAGAAATTGAAATTCCTCTGATCAGGTCCCCCCCCCCCCCTCCGGTGTCACATTTGGCACCTCTCAGGGGGGACAGGGCAGCAGATACCTGCCTAATCCAGGTATTTGCTCACACTTTCGGTGAAACAGCGCAGCAGAATCCGTGGCAAACTACATCATGTCTGGCCCCTCCCCCTGCTGCTTTCTGGGAGACACACAGGTCCCAGAAGACAGCAGGAACCATTCAGAACCTGCAGCACGACTCGCGCATTCGCAGTAGAAAACAGGCTGTGAAGCTGCAAGGCTTCACTTCCTGATTCCCTTACTGAAGATGCCGGCGCTTCCACCCAGAGCCGAGGGGTGGGTCGCCTTCAGGTGAGGATACCACGGGCGCCCTGGACAGGTAAGTGTCCATATTTAAAAAGTCAGCAGCTGCAGTATTTGTAGCTGCTCACTTTTATTTTCTTTGCAGGCGGAACTCCGTTTTAAGAGTTCCCTTCACTGGAACTAAGTGGCCAAAGCCCAATCCCTGAAAAACAACCCCCACGCCATAATCCCCCCTCCACCAAACGATTTGGACCAGTGTGCAAAGCAAGGTCCATAAAGACATGGATGAGCAAGTTTGGGGTGGAGGAACTTGACTGGCCTGATCTCAACCCGACAGAACACCTTTGGGATGAAATGCGATCGGAGAATGCAAGCCAGGCCTTCTTGTCCAACATCAGTGCCTGACCTCACAAATGCCCTTCTGGAAGAATGGTCAAACATTCCCATAGACACATCTCCTAAACCTTGTGGATGGCCTTCCCAGAAGAGTTGCTGCAAAGGGTGGGCCAACTTAACCCTACGGACTAAGACCGGGATGCCATTAAAGTTCATGTGCGTGTAAAGGCAGGCGTCCCAATACTTTTGGCAATATAGTGTATGCATATATGTATATATTTGTACGGCAGTACCGAGGTGGTCACAGTCACAACCCAAAGAAAGGTCACCGTATCACCCAACACATCATCCTGGATTTCATAAGAAAACCCCAAACCCTTCATATAGGATGCCGTCCTCATTGTCACCCGGCACACAACGCTATAAACTTGTCTGCTTTGTTATCTCGGTGGCTGAATTCCAGACGTCATTATAGAAATGATTATCATTCCACAGGGCGGCTTTCAAGGTCTTGCAAAAGGTTCAACATTTATGTATTACCCCCTCGTGTGCCAATACAAACACATCAGCAAAATGGGGGAAATCTATCCAACTGGAGAGAATGAAAAAAAATGTAATGCCAAAACAAAAACCCGATATTGCTATGCGTGGCGTTCAGCTTTGATTTAAAGATGACCTCCGGCCTTCCTGTGGGTCTTGCACCATTGCACAGGCTCCTCTCCTGGACTGAATTTGCACCCCCCGGGCCTGTGATTAACCAATAAGCTCATCTCTGTCACCCTGCCCTCTCCGCCTATCAGCACGCTCCCCGTCGGAGCAAGAATTTATTGACTCCTTGTGCTGCTTCTCCCCTTGTCTGAGCTTTGCTGTACATTTGGGTACTCACACAGCTTGCATTTAATCACATAATAATGAATACTGAGCGGCATATGTTTTCCCGGTGTTCAGCGGAGGTCCACCCTAAAGTGGACCTTCCGCTCATTGGAACCCTCCCCCCCTCCGGCGCCACAATTGGCACCTTTCAGGGGGGAGGGGGGTGCAGGTGCCTGTACAGTACAGGTATCTGCACCCACTTCCGGCGTCGATTCTGCAGAAGCTACTCCCCTTTCCGCAGAATCTACGCCCCTTTCCGCAGAATCTACGCCCCTTTCCGCAGAATCTATGCCCCTTTCTGAAAGTCCCCCGCTGCCTGCTGGGAAACACACGGATCCCAGAGACAGCGGGGACCGTCCTTATTGCACAGCGCGACTCGCGCATGCGCAGTAGGGAACCGGGAAATGAAGCCGAAAGGCTCCACTTCCTGATTCCCATACCCAAGATGGCGGCAGCAGCACCCGAGAGACGATCGAGAGATCGGCTTCGGGTGCCGACATCGCGGGCGCGCTGGGCGGGTAAGTGTCACTATTTTAAAAGTCAGCAGCTGTAGTATTTGTAGCTGCTGGCTTTAAAAAAAAACAAAAAAAAACGGCAGACTCCCGGCGGACTCCCGCTTTAAGGCTGGGTTCACATATATGCCATTCGGATGCGTTTTTAAAAGCATTCTATTCGCATAACATGTGAATGTGACCGGCTTTCAATGAAGGCTGTTCACAGTTCATGCCCGGAGCGGTTTTCTAAAGGGTCCTGTGTGTTTTTGGGTTCAATTTAGGCAAAAAGTTGCAAAGAAACGTACCGGACTCCGCACTGAAAACCGTAGCCGGACACCTGTGAACCCGCCCCTTACTGCATTTTTACCGAGAATCAGAAGTACAACCAACAAATGAAAATTCCTGATGGAGAAATGACACTGAACCAATGACCACACAAGGCTTGGTAAATATGGCTGCTGAATGGAGTTTCTAAATGCGGCGAATACTCAATGTGTAGCGGCAAATAAACTACTGAATATTTGGCAGAAGGATCATTGGCCATGTTGAACTTCCAGTGACCAGTATGCGAGAGTGAGAGCGATAACACCAAATTTAACACACCTGCTCCCCATTCACACCTGAGACCTTGTAACACTAACTAGTCACATGACACCGGGGGGAGGAAAAATGGCTAATTGGGCCCAATTTGGACATTTTCACTTAAGGGTGTACTCACTTTTGTTGCCAGCGGTTTAGACATTAATGACTGTGTGTTGAGTTATTTTGAGGGGACGGCAAATTTACACTGTTATACAAGCTGTACACTCACTACTTTACATTGTAGACAAGTGTCATTTCTTCAGTGTTGTCACATGAAAAGATAGAAGAAAAGATTTACAAAAATGTGAGGGGTGTACTTACTTTTGTGAGATACTGTATATACGTATCTAATTTTGAATACACTTGAAGAAAAAACTCTTCCTTTTTTTTGTATGGTGGTAGGAATGAATCCTCCGTCTCCCGTGCTGTGTGTATCCCGGCGGGCGTACAGATACGAGTAGTGATGGACGAACTTCCGACGGGACGTTTCGCGAACGCGAAACGCGAACGGGCACAAACGTTCGCGAAAACGACCGTTCGCCGCGGGCTCCATTGACTTCAATGGGAGGCGAATTTCGCAAACCTTTAGGTCGAATTTGCGGCCACGGGGTAATTATTAGGGGGTAGCACGTAGTCCCACCACCTGGACAATAGCATAATACATGTATGAGGTGAATTTGGGATCGATAACTACAAGCATTTTTTTTTTATTTGGGAAATTGTTCTGACAATTCAGGACTATGGAGCTAATGAAGGCAATGGAGGAGAGGGAAGGTCAGGGACCAGGGTAGGCAAACAAGAGGGTGCAGGAGATACAGAGCACTGACAGCAGCACCGTAATACAGAGCACTGACATCAGCACCGTGACATACAGCGCTGACAGCAGCTCCGTGACATACAGCGCTGACAGCAGCTCCGTGACATACAGCGCTGACAGCAGCTCCGTGACATACAGCGCTGACAGCAGCTCCGTGACATACAGCGCTGACAGCAGCTCCGTGACATACAGCGCTGACAGCAGCACCGTGACATACAGCGCTGACAGCAGCTCCGTGACATACAGCGCTGACAGCAGCTCCGTGACATACAGCGCTGACAGCAGCTCCGTGACATACAGCACTGACAGCAGCTCCGTGACATACAGCGCTGACAGCAGCTCCGTGACATACAGCGCTGACAGCAGCACCGTGACATACAGCGCTGACAGCAGCTCCGTGACATACAGCGCTGACAGCAGCTCCGTGACATACAGCGCTGACAGCAGCTCCGTGACATACAGCACTGACAGCAGCTCCGTGACATACAGCGCTGACAGCAGCTCCGTGACATACAGCGCTGACAGCAGCACCGTGACATACAGCGCTGACAGCAGCTCCGTGACATACAGCGCTGACAGCAGCTCCGTGACATACAGCGCTGACAGCAGCTCCGTGACATACAGCGCTGACAGCAGCTCCGTGACATACAGCGCTGACAGCAGCTCCGTGACATACAGCGCTGACAGCAGCTCCGTGACATACAGCGCTGACAGCAGCTCCGTGACATACAGCGCTGACAGCAGCTCCGTGACATACAGCGCTGACAGCAGCACCGTAAGCAGCCCCAGGAGGAAGTCAGCACAGCACAGGGATGGTGTGATCCCCTCATAATAAGAACCCCCAGGAGGAAGTCAGCACAGCACAGGGATGGTGGGAGCCCCTCATAATAAGAACACCCAGGAGGAAGTCAGCACAGCACAGGGATGGTGGGAACCCCTCATAATAAGCAGCCCCAGTAGAAATATGACACCGCTCAACCTCTTCAAAGAGGAGGGTAGGGGCATATAGTACGGTGTGCTTTTTTGGGTCAGGGAAGTGAGCCAAATGAATTAAGAAGGTCTGTGTGCTTGATTCCAAAAATTGTTTATAGACATATACATGGTCTACTGATCACATGTGTTGAATTCCTCCGAGATCCATGCCTCATTCATTTTTAGAAATGTGAGGTAGTTAACACTGTGGTGAGCTAGGCGAGTACGCTTATCGGTCACAATCCCCCCTGCTGCGCTGAACGTCCTTTCGGACAGGACACTGGATGAGGGGCAAGCCAACAGTTCGATTGCAAATTGGGCAAGCTCTGGCCAGAGGTCAAGCCTGCCCACCCAGTAGTCTAGGGGTTCATCACTCCTCAGAGCGTCCACATCGGCCGTTAACCCAATGTAGTCGGACACCTGACGGTCTAGGCGTTCCCTGATGCTGGATCCGGATGACACCTGTCGATGGGTCGGCTGAAAGAATGACCTCATATCCGAAGTCACCAACACATCTTCAAACCGGCCTCTTCTTGCAGGCGCTGTTGGATTGGTACCCGCAAATCCTTCTCTGGGAGTGGGAATTGCTCCTCTGCCAGCGCACGCAAAAGCAGAATGCAGCATTTCTCGAAGCAAGGCCTGGAAGTGCTGCATTCTGACAGCCCTCTGCGACGGCGGTAACATTTCCGCCATTTTGTGTTTGTACCGGGGGTCTAAGTACGTTGCCACCCAGTACTGGTCCTTGACCCTCATGCTTTTTATACGGGGGTCCCTATTAAAACACTGGAGCATGAAGGCCCCCATTTGCACTAAAGTGGAAGCGGTGTGGTGGCCTGGCTCCTGCTCATCATCCAGGATAATGTCGTCCTCTTCATTCTCCTCTCCCCATCCTCGCACAACAGGGATCCCAGAAAGGTTTAAAGCATGCTCTTCTTGCTCCTGCTCATCCGCCCCGGCACCATCCTCCTCTGACTCCTCATCAGACTCCTGTTGTTGACTTGTCTCAGATAGAGTAGCCCCCCCTGGGAATTCATCCAGCATTGCGACTTCCTCATCTTCCCGCTCCTGCTCCTCCACAGCCTGATCAATGACACGACGCAATGCACGCTCCAGAAAGAAGGCATAAGGTACCATGTCACTGATGGCGCCATGGCTGCGACTGACCAGTTTGGTGATCTCCTCAAATGGCCGCAGAAGTCTGCATGTGTCGCGCATGAGCAGCCACTGGCGCGGTGAAAAAAAACCCAGCTCCCCAGAACCGTTTCTTTCGCAGAGTTCATACAGGTAGACGTTAACTGCACGTTTCTGCTGGAGCAGCCTATCAAGCATATAGAAGGTTGAGTTCCATCGCGTCGGGCAATCGCAAATAAGACGTCTGACCGGCAGATGGTGTCGCCGCTGAATGTCAGCAAGGCGAGCCATGGCCGTGTAAGATCTTCTGAAATGGGCCGAGATTTTCCTTGCCTGCCGCAAGATGTCCTGGACCCCAGGGTATTTGACAAGGAATCGCTGCACGACCAAGTTTAAGACGTGTGCCATGCACGGCACGTGCGTGATTTTGCCCTGTTTCAATGCGCTAAGCAGATTGGCACCGTTGTCACACACCACTTTACCAACTGTCAAATTGAGCGGTGTTAGCCACTCATCTGCCTGTGAACGCAAAGCTGAAAGGAGTGCCGGGCCAGTGTGGCTCTTTGCTTCCAGGCACAACAGACGCAGCACGGCATGGCAACGTCTCACCTGGCATGTGGAATAGGTTCTGGGGAGCTTGGGCGGTGCAGTGGAAGAGACGCTAGCAGCGGAAAAGGAGGAGGCAGCTGAGGAGGAGAGGGAGGAGGATGGAGTAGGAGGAGGAGAAGAAGAGTCAGGCCTGCATGCAATCCGTGGCGGTAAAACCAAATCTACACGGGTGCCACGGGTTACATGCTTGACGGCCGTCAGAAGGTTCACCCAGTGGGCAGTAAAACTGATATACCTTCCCTGCCCGTGTTTGCTAGACCACGTGTCTGTGGTCAGATGTATCTTGGCACCGACACTGTGTGCCAGAGATACATTCACTTGCCGCTGAACATGGCCATATAGCTCTGGGATGCCCTTCTCTGAGAAATACTTCCTTCCTGGGACCTTCCATTGTGGTGTTCCAATGGCCACAAATTTGCGAAAGGCCTCCGAGTCCACCAGTTTATATGGCAGTAGTTGGCGGGCTATGAGTTCTGACAAGCCAGCCGCCAACCGTTGGGCAAGAGGGTTATCCGGCGTCATCATTTTTTTACGCTCAAACATTAGGCCCACGGAAGCCTGCCTTTTTGCAGAAAAATGTGAGCTTGGCGTGATGGAAGGTGGAGTGGAGGACAATTGTGAGGAGAGAGGAGAAGGAGAAGTAGAAGACGAGGCTGGACGGTGAGAGCCTGCAGTGTGGCTTTGTGTGTTCCGTTGCTCCCACTGGGCTCGGTGATGGCTGCTCATGTGCCTTCTTAAGGCGGTCGTCCCTAGGTGAGTATTGGGCTTACCGCGACTAACGCGTTGACTGCAAAGATTGCAGATGGCAACGCTATTGTCAGCAGCGGACACGTTAAAAAAAGCCCACACTGCGGAGCCATGTGCCGGTGTCCTGGGAGCGCCAGATGTGACCGTACATGGTCGATGACTCGCTCCTGATACATTTGCAGTCTGCTTTGTCCCTGCTGTGCAATGTAAGTCATTGCTGCTTCTCCTCCCTATCTGCTGGTCCATATCTCCCTCTGAACTCCCCTCCTCTTCCTCTCTTGTGGGCACCCACGTGACATCACTAGACACGTCATCATCAACGTCACCTTCCCCACCGCTATAAGTAGAGTAGGCAGCAACACCGGGGACCAACCTCCTCCTTGGGCTGATCTGGGTACTGGCGTCAGACTGCTGAGTAGCGCTTGTTGCTACCTCCTCTTCCTGATCCAATACCAAGAGTGGCTGCGCATCAGAAATGTCCTCTTGATATGGATCGGAAAATAATTCCAGTGACTCAAGCGGAAGGTATGTGGTGGTGGTGGTGGTGGTCGTGTTGTTGGTGGTAGTGTCTTTGGGGGTGCACATAGCAGAGAGTGAAGAAGAGGGTGCAGATCGAGAGGATGAGGAGGGTGCAGAAGAGTAAGGCTGAGCGAGCCACTCAACCAAGTCTGGTGCATCCTTTAAAGTAATTGAACGCACCTTCTGCAACTTCCCACTTTGGCTCAAGCCTGTTGCTCCTGCCCTACCCCTACCACCCCTGCGGAAGGGCCTGCCTCTTCCTCTGCCTGTCATTTTTTAAATGACCCTGTGACAAAACTCTTAGTCCCTATACCGCTGAAGGACTGCTGCAGTATAGGTGAGCGGTCAGCAGTGGTGCACGTCAACCCTATCTATTGTGGACCTATAGCGGTCCTTACAGAACAGCAGACTGTACCGCACTCAAGCCTATGTACCGTAGCACCCTATACCAAGTTACCAGTCCTTATAAGAACTTTTGTGGACCAAGCAGGTTGTGTATTAGTGTTTAGCAGACTGTACGTCAGTCCCTATACCGCTGAAGGACTGCTGCAGTATAGGGCAGCGGTCAGCAGTGGTGCACGTCAACCCTATCTATTGTGGACCGATAGCGGTCCTTACAGAACAGCAGACTGTACCGCACTCAAGCCTATGTACCGTAGCACCCTATACCAAGTTACCAGTCCTTATAAGAACTTTTGTGGAACAAGCAGGTTGTGTGTTAGTGATTAGCAGACTGTACGTCAGTCCCTATACCAATGAAGGACTGCTGCAGTATAGGGCAGCGGTCAGCAGTAGTGCACGGCAACCCTATGTATTGTGGACCGATAGCGGTCCTTACAGAACAGCAGACTGTAACGCACTCAGGCCTATGTACCGTAGCACCCTATACCAAGTTACCAGTCCTTATAAGAACTTTTGTGGACCAAGCAGGTTGTGTGTTAGTGATTAGCAGACTGTACGTCAGTCCCTATACCAATGAAGGACTGCTGCAGTATAGGGCAGCGGTCAGCAGTAGTGCACGGCAACCCTATGTATTGTGGACCGATAGCGGTCCTTACAGAACAGCAGACTGTAACGCACTCAGGCCTATGTACCGTAGCACCCTATACCAAGTTACCAGTCCTTATAAGAACTTTTGTGGACCAAGCAGGTTGTGTGTTAGTGATTAGCAGACTGTACGTCAGTCCCTATACCAATGAAGGACTGCTGCAGTATAGGGCAGCGGTCAGCAGTAGTGCACGGCAACCCTATGTATTGTGGACCGATAGCGGTCCTTACAGAACAGCAGACTGTAACGCACTCAGGCCTATGTACCGTAGCACCCTATACCAAGTTACCAGTCCTTATAAGAACTTTTGTGGACCAAGCAGGTTGTGTGTTAGTGATTAGCAGACTGTACGTCAGTCCCTATACCAATGAAGGACTGCTGCAGTATAGGGCAGCGGTCAGCAGTAGTGCACGGCAACCCTATGTATTGTGGACCGATAGCGGTCCTTACAGAACAGCAGACTGTAACGCACTCAGGCCTATGTACCGTAGCACCCTATACCAAGTTACCAGTCCTTATAAGAACTTTTGTGGACCAAGCAGGTTGTGTGTTAGTGATTAGCAGACTGTACGTCAGTCCCTATACCAATGAAGGACTGCTGCAGTATAGGGCAGCGGTCAGCAGTAGTGCACGGCAACCCTATGTATTGTGGACCGATAGCGGTCCTTACAGAACAGCAGACTGTAACGCACTCAGGCCTATGTACCGTAGCACCCTATACCAAGTTACCAGTCCTTATAAGAACTTTTGTGGACCAAGCAGGTTGTGTGTTAGTGATTAGCAGACTGTACGTCAGTCCCTATACCAATGAAGGACTGCTGCAGTATAGGGCAGCGGTCAGCAGTAGTGCACGGCAACCCTATGTATTGTGGACCGATAGCGGTCCTTACAGAACAGCAGACTGTAACGCACTCAGGCCTATGTACCGTAGCACCCTATACCAAGTTACCAGTCCTTATAAGAACTTTTGTGGACCAAGCAGGTTGTGTGTTAGTGATTAGCAGACTGTACGTCAGTCCCTATACCAATGAAGGACTGCTGCAGTATAGGGCAGCGGTCAGCAGTAGTGCACGGCAACCCTATGTATTGTGGACCGATAGCGGTCCTTACAGAACAGCAGACTGTAACGCACTCAGGCCTATGTACCGTAGCACCCTATACCAAGTTACCAGTCCTTATAAGAACTTTTGTGGACCAAGCAGGTTGTGTGTTAGTGATTAGCAGACTGTACGTCAGTCCCTATACCAATGAAGGACTGCTGCAGTATAGGGCAGCGGTCAGCAGTAGTGCACGGCAACCCTATGTATTGTGGACCGATAGCGGTCCTTACAGAACAGCAGACTGTAACGCACTCAGGCCTATGTACCGTAGCACCCTATACCAAGTTACCAGTCCTTATAAGAACTTTTGTGGACCAAGCAGGTTGTGTGTTAGTGATTAGCAGACTGTACGTCAGTCCCTATACCAATGAAGGACTGCTGCAGTATAGGGCAGCGGTCAGCAGTAGTGCACGGCAACCCTATGTATTGTGGACCGATAGCGGTCCTTACAGAACAGCAGACTGTACTGCACTCAGGCCTATGTACCGTAGCACCCTATACCAAGTTACCAGTCCTTATAAAAACTTTTGTGGACCAAGCAGGTTGTGTGTTAGTGTTTAGCAGACTGTGCGTCAGTCCCTATACCGCTGAAGGACTGCTGCAGTATAGGGCAGCGGTCAGCAGTAGTGCACGGCAACCCTATGTATTGTGGACCGATAGCGGTCCTTACAGAACAGCAGACTGTAACGCACTCAGGCCTATGTACCGTAGCACCCTATACCAAGTTACCAGTCCTTATAAGAACTTTTGTGGACCAAGCAGGTTGTGTGTTAGTGATTAGCAGACTGTGCGTCAGTCCCTATACCGCTGAAGGACTGCTGCAGTATAGGGCAGCGGTCAGCAGTGGTGCACGTCAACCCTATCTATTGTGGACCGATAGCGGTCCTTACAGAACAGCAGACTGTACCGCACTCAAGCCTATGTACCGTAGCACCCTATACCAAGTTACCAGTCCTTATAAGAACTTTTGTGGAACAAGCAGGTTGTGTGTTAGTGATTAGCAGACTGTACGTCAGTCCCTATACCAATGAAGGACTGCTGCAGTATAGGGCAGCGGTCAGCAGTAGTGCACGGCAACCCTATGTATTGTGGACCGATAGCGGTCCTTACAGAACAGCAGACTGTAACGCACTCAGGCCTATGTACCGTAGCACCCTATACCAAGTTACCAGTCCTTATAAGAACTTTTGTGGACCAAGCAGGTTGTGTGTTAGTGATTAGCAGACTGTACGTCAGTCCCTATACCAATGAAGGACTGCTGCAGTATAGGGCAGCGGTCAGCAGTAGTGCACGGCAACCCTATGTATTGTGGACCGATAGCGGTCCTTACAGAACAGCAGACTGTAACGCACTCAGGCCTATGTACCGTAGCACCCTATACCAAGTTACCAGTCCTTATAAGAACTTTTGTGGACCAAGCAGGTTGTGTGTTAGTGATTAGCAGACTGTACGTCAGTCCCTATACCAATGAAGGACTGCTGCAGTATAGGGCAGCGGTCAGCAGTAGTGCACGGCAACCCTATGTATTGTGGACCGATAGCGGTCCTTACAGAACAGCAGACTGTAACGCACTCAGGCCTATGTACCGTAGCACCCTATACCAAGTTACCAGTCCTTATAAGAACTTTTGTGGACCAAGCAGGTTGTGTGTTAGTGATTAGCAGACTGTACGTCAGTCCCTATACCAATGAAGGACTGCTGCAGTATAGGGCAGCGGTCAGCAGTAGTGCACGGCAACCCTATGTATTGTGGACCGATAGCGGTCCTTACAGAACAGCAGACTGTAACGCACTCAGGCCTATGTACCGTAGCACCCTATACCAAGTTACCAGTCCTTATAAGAACTTTTGTGGACCAAGCAGGTTGTGTGTTAGTGATTAGCAGACTGTACGTCAGTCCCTATACCAATGAAGGACTGCTGCAGTATAGGGCAGCGGTCAGCAGTAGTGCACGGCAACCCTATGTATTGTGGACCGATAGCGGTCCTTACAGAACAGCAGACTGTAACGCACTCAGGCCTATGTACCGTAGCACCCTATACCAAGTTACCAGTCCTTATAAGAACTTTTGTGGACCAAGCAGGTTGTGTGTTAGTGATTAGCAGACTGTACGTCAGTCCCTATACCAATGAAGGACTGCTGCAGTATAGGGCAGCGGTCAGCAGTAGTGCACGGCAACCCTATGTATTGTGGACCGATAGCGGTCCTTACAGAACAGCAGACTGTACTGCACTCAGGCCTATGTACCGTAGCACCCTATACCAAGTTACCAGTCCTTATAAAAACTTTTGTGGACCAAGCAGGTTGTGTGTTAGTGTTTAGCAGACTGTGCGTCAGTCCCTATACCGCTGAAGGACTGCTGCAGTATAGGGCAGCGGTCAGCAGTAGTGCACGGCAACCCTATGTATTGTGGACCGATAGCGGTCCTTACAGAACAGCAGACTGTAACGCACTCAGGCCTATGTACCGTAGCACCCTATACCAAGTTACCAGTCCTTATAAGAACTTTTGTGGACCAAGCAGGTTGTGTGTTAGTGATTAGCAGACTGTGCGTCAGTCCCTATACCGCTGAAGGACTGCTGCAGTATAGGGCAGCGGTCAGCAGTAGTGCACGTCAACCCTATGTATTGTGGACCGATAGCGGTCCTTACAGAACAGCAGACTGTACTGCACTCAGGCCTATGTACCGTAGCACCCTATACCAAGTTACCAGTCCTTATAAAAACTTTTGTGGACCAAGCAGGTTGTGTGTTAGTGATTAGCAGACTGTACGTCAGTCCCTATACCAATGAAGGACTGCTGCAGTATAGGGCAGCGGTCAGCAGTAGTGCACGGCAACCCTATGTATTGTGGACCGATAGCGGTCCTTACAGAACAGCAGACTGTACTGCACTCAGGCCTATGTACCGTAGCACCCTATACCAAGTTACCAGTCCTTATAAGAACTTTTGTGGACCAAGCAGGTTGTGTGTTAGTGATTAGCAGACTGTACGTCAGTCCCTATACCAATGAAGGACTGCTGCAGTATAGGGCAGCGGTCAGCAGTAGTGCACGTCAACCCTATGTATTGTGGACCGATAGCGGTCCTTACAGAACAGCAGACTGTACTGCACTCAGGCCTATGTACCGTAGCACCCTATACCAAGTTACCAGTCCTTATAAAAACTTTTGTGGACCAAGCAGGTTGTGTGTTAGTGATTAGCAGACTGTACGTCAGTCCCTATACCAATGAAGGACTGCTGCAGTATAGGGCAGCGGTCAGCAGTAGTGCACGGCAACCCTATGTATTGTGGACCGATAGCGGTCCTTACAGAACAGCAGACTGTAACGCACTCAGGCCTATGTACCGTAGCACCCTATACCAAGTTACCAGTCCTTATAAGAACTTTTGTGGACCAAGCAGGTTGTGTGTTAGTGATTAGCAGACTGTACGTCAGTCCCTATACCAATGAAGGACTGCTGCAGTATAGGGCAGCGGTCAGCAGTAGTGCACGGCAACCCTATGTATTGTGGACCGATAGCGGTCCTTACAGAACAGCAGACTGTACTGCACTCAGGCCTATGTACCGTAGCACCCTATACCAAGTTACCAGTCCTTATAAGAACTTTTGTGGACCAAGCAGGTTGTGTGTTAGTGTTTAGCAGACTGTGCGTCAGTCCCTATACCGCTGAAGGACTGCTGCAGTATAGGGCAGCGGTCAGCAGTAGTGCACGGCAACCCTATGTATTGTGGACCGATAGCGGTCCTTACAGAACAGCAGACTGTAACGCACTCAGGCCTATGTACCGTAGCACCCTATACCAAGTTACCAGTCCTTATAAGAACTTTTGTGGACCAAGCAGGTTGTGTGTTAGTGATTAGCAGACTGTACGTCAGTCCCTATACCAATGAAGGACTGCTGCAGTATAGGGCAGCGGTCAGCAGTAGTGCACGGCAACCCTATGTATTGTGGACCGATAGCGGTCCTTACAGAACAGCAGACTGTAACGCACTCAGGCCTATGTACCGTAGCACCCTATACCAAGTTACCAGTCCTTATAAGAACTTTTGTGGACCAAGCAGGTTGTGTGTTAGTGATTAGCAGACTGTACGTCAGTCCCTATACCAATGAAGGACTGCTGCAGTATAGGGCAGCGGTCAGCAGTAGTGCACGGCAACCCTATGTATTGTGGACCGATAGCGGTCCTTACAGAACAGCAGACTGTAACGCACTCAGGCCTATGTACCGTAGCACCCTATACCAAGTTACCAGTCCTTATAAGAACTTTTGTGGACCAAGCAGGTTGTGTGTTAGTGTTTAGCAGACTGTGCGTCAGTCCCTATACCGCTGAAGGACTGCTGCAGTATAGGGCAGCGGTCAGCAGTAGTGCACGTCAACCCTATGTATTGTGGACCGATAGCGGTCCTTACAGAACAGCAGACTGTAACGCACTCAGGCCTATGTACCGTAGCACCCTATACCAAGTTACCAGTCCTTATAAGAACTTTTGTGGACCAAGCAGGTTGTGTATTAGTGTTTAGCAGACTGTGCGTCAGTCCCTATACCGCTGAAGGACTGCTGCAGTATAGGGCAGCGGTCAGCAGTAGTGCACGGCAACCCTATCTATTGTGGACCGATAGCGGTCCTTACAGAACAGCAGACTGTACCGCACCCAAGCCTATGTACCGTAGCACCCTAGACAGACCAAGTTACCAGTCCTTATAAGAACTTTTGTGGAACAAGTGAGTTGTGAATGATTAGCAGACTGCAGCAGAAGGGCAGCAGTCAAGTATAATATTCTTTCTATATTTGGAAGAAAGAATATTATACGTGTACAAGCCTATTACCGTACCACTGATACCAGTCCTGAAAAGAACCTTTGTGGAACTAATAGTAACAGCAAGTCTTTAAAATTATCCTCACTGCCTGACACACTGCTTCCTGCCTGTCCCTATACAAATTGGCAAAAAAGAGTAGGCTGGAACGATTAGCTGGAACAGCTCTTTTGTGGACCTGATAGTAACAGCTAATGATGATGATGATGATGATGATGAAGAAAGACTAATCTGGCTGAGCTGTCCCTAAAATAGCAGCATACAGCGCTCTGTCCCTTTATCTAAACTGACAAAAGAAACTCAGGCTGCTGACCTAACACCTATACCAGTCCTGAAAAGAACTTTTGTGTACCAAATAGCTAGCGTTTTCTCTGTCCCTACTCCACACAGGATCCTTTCCCTACAGTGACAGAAGAAAGAATGTAAAATGGCCACCGGATCGGGTGTATTTATAGGTTAGGGGGAATGTCCAAGTGTCCATGAGCTGTCATGTCTCAATTGGTTGTCCTGTAACACATGATAAACGTGTCACGAAAGGTTAAAGTTCTTGTATACATTAAACACGTAAGTCCGCCGGGGCGAACGACGGAAAAAGGCGTTCGAACCCGCGGACGGCGAAAGTCGGAAATTCGCCGCGAAACGACCGCCGGGCGAACCGTTCGGCCATCACTAGATACGAGGTTATCGCAGCACTTAGACAAATATGCGCTTGGCACATAGCACGGCTCATAATGTAATGGAAGCTGATTAGATAAGATTTCTGCATCTGGACTGAATGATGGCCCGTTCCACCTACCACTGCCAGGGACAGCCCTGGACGGCCACAGAGACCCGTTAGATTCCTTGTAGGAGACGAGTACCAGCGGCCTGTGTAATTCGCACACCTGTTCTGTGCCAGGAGCTCCTCGGTTCCATCCAGGCCTTCTCAGATCTCCCAGAAACACAGATCCTGAGCGGTCAGATACATTACAGGAAATAAGTGCTTCTTTTACAATACCTAGCCATTGCACATAATGCAGCTTGAAATCCTTGCACCAGTCCAACAAACACACAGACAGAAGATTGCCAAGACCCTGAAACTGAGCTGCAGCATGGTGGGGCCAAGACTATACAGAGGTATAACAGGACAGGTTCCCCTCAGAACAGGCCTCGCCATGGTCCACCAAAGAAGTTGAGGTCACGTGCTCAGCGTCATATCCAGAGGTTGTTTTTGGGAAATAGACGTATGAGTGCTGCCAGCATTGCTGCAGAGGGTGAAGGTGTGTGTGGGGGGGGGGGGGGGGTCAGCCTGTCAGTGCTCAGACCATACGCCGCACACTGCATCAAATTGGTCTGCATGGCTGTCATCCCAGAAGGAAGCCTCTTCTAAAGATGATGCACAAGAAAGTCCACAAACAGTTTGCTGAAGACAAGCAGACTAAGGACATGGATTACTGGAACCATGTCCTGTGGTCTGATGAGACCAAGATAAACGTATTTGGTGTCAGATGGTGTGAAGCGTGTGTGGGGGCAACCAGGTGAGGAGGACAAAGACAAGTGTGTCTACAGTCAAGCATGGTGGTGGGAGTGTCATGGTCTGGGGCTGCATGAGTGCTGCCAGCACCGGGGGGCTACAGATCATTGAGGGGACCATGAATGCCAACATGTACTGTGACATACTGAAACAGAGCATGATCCCCTCCCTTCAGAGACTGGGCCGCAGGGCAGTATTCCAACATGATAACCACCCCAAACACACCTCCAAGACCACCACTGCCTTGCTAAAGAAGCTGAGGGTAAAGGTGATGGACTGGCCAAGCATGTCTCCAGACCTAAACCCTATTGAGCATCTGTGGGGGATCCCCAAATGGAAGGTGGAGGAGCGCAAGGTCTCCAACATCCACCAGCTCTGTGATGTCATCATGGAGGAGGGGAAGAGGACTCCAGTGACAACCTGTGAAGCTCTGGTGACCTCCATGCCCAAGAGGGTGAAGGCAGTGCTGGAAAATAATGGTGGCCACGCAAAATATTGACACTTTGGGCCCAATTTGGACATTTTCACTTAGGGGTGTACTCACTTTTGTTGCCAGCGGTTTAGACATGAATGGCTGTGTGTTGAGTTATTTTGAGGGGACAGCAAATTTACACTGTTATACAAGCTGTACACTCACTACTTTACATTGTAGACAAGTGTCATTTCTTCAGTGCTGTCACATGAAAAGATAGAAGAAAATATTTACAGAAATGTGAGGGGTGTACTTACTTTTGTGAGATTGTGTATATATATATATATATATATATATATATATATATTTACATATATATATATATGTATATACATACAGTATCTCACAAAAGTGAGTACACCCCCATATACACACCCATACATTACACACATATATTATATATATTAGAAAATATGTCACTCCTACCACAAAACTATCCTTGAATCCAAGTTGGAAAAAATAAAGAAAAAATAATTTGTATATAAAGAGTGATGATGTCACTCCACAAAATGTAAGATATCTGCACGATATTATTACACTTATATCTGGAGGGCGGTGATGTCACTCCTGTATAATATATCTTATATCTGATTAGTGGTGATGTCAGCCCACCCGACATGATTTTCTGAAGACACACTAAAGTGGCTCAAGGCCAGTATGAGAAATAAAAGTCCATCACTGAGCATTTCTAGTTGAACAGTTTTTGGACATCACCCAATCAGCA
This sequence comes from Lithobates pipiens, assembly GCF_037356315.1. Lineage (NCBI taxonomy): Eukaryota > Metazoa > Chordata > Amphibia > Anura > Ranidae > Lithobates > Lithobates pipiens. The sequence goes on from NW_027507685.1 coordinate 253,238,828, forward strand.
TATCGACTGCCAACCCCTTCCAACACATAGAGAGAGAAAAAAATCTTCACAATCAACAAAAAGCAACAAAACTGACATGAATCCTTCCACTGTTATCTTCACATCAACGTGAAATAATCGGAGCGGTTTGTGTTTATTTGCATTTTTTTAAAGTGTATATATATATATATATATATATAGATAGATATAGATATACATATATATACACACACACACATCATATATATATATATATATATATATATATATATATATATATATATATATATATATATATATATAATATATATCAAATATAAAACATTCTAATTTGTTCATTATACTGTCTCAGCTCAGAGTTAATAGGTTTATAGTATTGACATTGGTTACTTTGTATCTGTGGGGTTGACACCTTTCCTTTTCCTTCATTTAAAGCGGAGTACCACTCAAATGTGGAACTTCCACTTTTCCTCTCTCCCTCCGGTGTCACATTTGGCACCTTTCAGGGGGGGAGGGGAGGGACGGGTACCTGTTTTTGACAGGTACCCGTTCCCCACTTACGGGAGACAGGGCCGCGGACCGGTCTCAGGGAAGTTTAGCCCCCTTCCTCCTTCCTCCGTCACCGGGCCAATTAGAAAGCGCAGCGCCCTTAGCGCATGCGCAGTAGGGAACCGCCCGTGAAGCTGAAAGCCGGGTTCCCTTACAGGAATGGCGGCGGCTGCACTCGACAGTCGATCTGAAGATCGGCTGGGGTGCCAACATCGCGGGCTCCCTGGACAGGTAAGTGTCCGTATATTAAAAAGTCAGCAGCTGCAGTATTTGTAGCTTCTGACTTAAAATTTTTCAGGTGGGGGGGGGGGGGGGGGCTGGGGCTCCTCTTTAAGTAAATGAAAACTGTTACAATGTACGGCTCTCCTCCCAATATACACCAAACAGCCATAATATTATGACCACTGACAGATAAAGTGAATAATATTGATTATCTCATTACAATAGCATCTGAAAGTGGGCGGGATATGTTAGGCAGCAAGTGAACATGTTGTCCGTGAAGCTGCTTTATTGAAAACAACAAAAATGGCCAAGTGTAAGGAATAGACTCTGACAAGGGCCACATTGTAATGTCTAGATGACTGGGTCAGAGCAGCTCTTGTGGAATGTTTACAGTCTGCGGGGGTCAGGACTTACCAAAAGTGGTCCAAGTAAGGAAAACTGGCCAAACAGGGACAAGGTCATGGGCAGCCAATGCTCATTGATGGAGGTGGGGGAGGGAAGGCTCATTGATGGAGGTGGGGAGGGAAGGCTCATTGATGGAGGTGGGGAGAAGGGTCATTGATGGAGGTGGGGAGGGAAGGCTCATTGATGAAGGTGGAGAGGGAAGGCTCATTGATGGAGGTGGGGAGGGAAGGCTCATTGATGAAGGTGGAGAGGGAAGGCTCATTGATGGAGGTGGGGGGAGAAGGCTCATTGATGGAGGTGGGAAGGGAAGGCTCATTGATGGAGGTGGGGCAGGGGAGGCTAATTGATGGAGGTGAGGGAGAAGGCTCATTGATGGAGGTGGGGAGGGAAGGCTCATTGATGGAGGTGGGGCAGGGGAGGCTCATTGATGGAGGTGGGGCAGGGGAGGCTCATTGATGGAGGCGGAGGGAGAAGGCTCATTGATGAAGGTGGGGGAGGGAAGGCCCATTGATGGAGATGGGGAGGGAAGGCTCATTGATGGAGGTGGGGAGGGAAGGCTCATTAATGGAGGTGGGGAGGGAAGGCTCATTGATGGAGGTGAGGAGGAAAGGCCCATTGATGGAGATGGGGAGAGAAAGCTCATTGATGGAGGTGGGGAGGGAAGGCTCATTGATGGAGATGGGGGAAGGCTCATTAATGGAGGTGAAGAGGGAAAGCTCATTGATGGAGGTGGGAAGGCTCATTGATGGAGGTGGGGAGGGAAGGCTCATTGATGGAGGTGGGGAGGGAAAGCTCATTGGTGGAGGTGGGTGGGGAGGGAAGGCTCAGTGATGGAGGTGGGGAGGGAAAGCTCATTGGTGGAGTTTGGTGGGGAGGGAAGGCTCATTGATGGAGGTGGGGAGGGAAGGCTCATTGGTGGAGGTGGGTGGGGAGGGAAGCCTCATTGATGGAGGTGGGGAGGGAAGGCTCATTGGTGGAGGTGGGTGGGGAGGGAAGGCTCATTGATGGATGTGGGTGGGAAGGGAAGGCTCATTGATGGAGGTGGGAGGAGGGAAAGCTCATTGGTGGAGGTGGGTGGGGAGGGAAGGCTCATTGATGGAGGTGGGGAGGGAAGGCTCACTGATGGAGGTGGGGAGGGAAGGCTCACTGATGGAGGTGGGGAGGGAAGGCTCATTGGTGGAGGTGGGGAGGAAAGGCTCATTGGTGGAGGTGGGTGGGGAGGGAAGGCTCATTGATGGAGGTGGGAGGAGAGGAAACCTCATTGATGGCGGTGGCAGGAGGGAAGGCTCGTTGATGGAGGTGGGGAGGGGAGGCTCGTTGATGGAGGTGGGGAGGGGAGGCTCGTTGATCGAGGTACACAAACAAGGACCATAAAGACATGGATAAGCGAGTTCTGAACTCAACCCCACAGAACACCGTTGGGATGAATTAGAGTGGAGTCTGCGAGCCAGGGCTTCTCGTTCAACATCAGCGCCTGACCTCACAAATGGGCTTTCCAGAAGAATGGTCCAACATTCCCATAGACACATCTCCTAAACCTTGTGGACGACCTTCCCAGAAGAGTTGAAGCTGTTATAGCTGCAAAGGGCGGAGCCAACTCAATATTCAACCCTTACGGACTAAGACTGGGATGCCATTAAAGTTCATGTGCGTGTAAATGCAGGCGCCCCAATACTTTCGGTAACCTAGTGCATCTCGTATATGAAACTGTTTATTATGTGTATTTTACATAATTTATAATATATATATATATATATATATATATATATATATATATATATATATATATATATTTGTTTCTCTGACACTGCATCTCTGAAAAGTGTAGACAGGAGTGGGGAGGAATTTATGAAGATATCTGCTGATGGTGGCTGTAGATCATAAGAGGTTACAATATGGATCTGTGCCGGCCCAACGCTCTTCCAACTTCAGAAGCGTCTTCCGGCTTGTGCAAAGTCGGCAATCCGGCCGCCGACAGATCCGAGCCTCCCTTAATAATGCATAGGATTTTCTTTTTACATGTCACCGCAGAAGTATCATTTCTGTCCTCCGTGTCGTTTTGTGATGCTGATCCGTCCTGACAGCGTTCCATTAAACCAATGAGCTTTCCGCCTCCTGATGTTCTCTTAAATATTCCTCCAAGTGATGTATTTTTCTCTCTCTTTGTGTTTTTTTTTTTTTTTTTTCGCTTCTTAAACAGCTTGTGAAGGTTGTTTGCATTGAAGAATCGAACGGCAATCCAGGTACGGCGTCCTAACACACGTCCCGGGAAAAAAAAAAAAAAGAAACACGAAGAATCCATTTTGCTGGACAGACGCCACGAGGCAAACATTTTTTTTCTCCCCCCCTCCCCCCCCTCCTCGCTTTAATTTGGTTTTGCGCCTTTGAGGATCCGGTGAACTGGAAGAGACTTGACAGCGCAGTTAACATGCAGTTTTGCATTTGAGTTACCTAAGGAAATACTTAGCACTGTTTGATATTTCGCAGGGGACGGCGAGAAAAGCAATTACTAAATCATGCATGACGACTGCGAATTCCAACAAAGGCGGAAAAGTATAAAAAAAAAAAAAAAAAAAAAAAGCAAAACGCTTTAATCTGCGCACGGAGAAAGGGGGTTGGGGCGAGGGGGGGGGGCGAGAGAGACCGCGTGCCGTGTTCGCCGCCGCGCTAACATGACACGGTGTCTTTGATTTTTGCATTTGTTTAATACTGTATGATATTTAAAAGCGTGGAAAAGAGTGCCGTTTAGGCTCTTTACATGTGGAGAGGCTCTCGGAGGAGCAACAGGCACACAATCAAAAAAAATAAAAAATAATACATTTTTTTTTTTTTTTTTTTTTACAAAACTTGTTATTTTCAAAGACAGAAGTGAAGAAGTGACACCGGCTGAGAAGAATGGGGGGAGGGGGATGGGGGGCACGAGGAAAACAATGAATATCAGAGGATTGTGTTCCCCTTTAAGAAGGAGACTAATACAATTTTTTTTTATTCCAAATTTTAAAAAAAAAAACTATTCTTAAAGGGGAACTCCAGGAATATACTGACATTTTTATCAGAATTCCATATTCTGGAAGAAATGACAAGAACATTTTTGTCACCCTCCCTCTCATTAAATGGAGGTCGTTTTTGGAAGTGAAGTCCTTAGTGATGGCATGGTGGGAGGGGCAGAGGCACAAACTACTGCAGGAAATCCCCCCATTGTGGGAGGGGCAGAGACACAAACTACTGGAGGACATCTCCCCATTGTGGGAGGGGCAGAGACACAAACTACTGGAGGACATCTCCCCATTGTGGGAGGGGCAGAGATACAAACTACTGGAGGAAATATCACCATTGTGGGAGGGGCAGAGACACAAACTACTGGAGGGAAATCTCCCCATTGTGGGAGGGGCAGAGACACAAACTACTGCAGGAAATCTCCCCATTGTGGGAGGGGCAGAGTGACAAACTACTGCAGGAAATCTCCCCATTGTGGGAGGGGCAGAGACACAAATTACTGCAGGAAATCTCCCCATTGTGGGAGGGGCAGAGACACAAACTACTGGAGGAAATCTCATCATTGTGGGAGGGGCAGAGATACAAACTACTGCAGGAAATCTCCCCATTGTGGGAGGGGCAGAGACACAAACTACTGGAGGAAATCTCATCATTGTGGGAGGGGCAGAGATACAAACTACTGCAGGAAATCTCCCCATTGTGGGAGGGGCAGAGACACAAACTACTGCAGGAAATCTCCCCATTGTAGGAGGGGCAGAGACACAAATTACTGCAGGAAATCTCCCCATTGTGGGAGGGGCAGAGACACAAACTACTGGAGGAAATCTCCCCATTGTAGGAGGGGCAGAGACACAAATTACTGCTGGAAATCTCCCCATTGTGGGAGGGGCAGAGACACAAACTACTGCAGGAAATCTCCCTATTGTGGGAGGGGCAGAGTGACAAACTACTGCTGGAAATCTCCCCATTGTGGGAGGGGCAGAGACACAAACTACTGCAGGAAATCTCCCCATTGTGGGAGGGGCAGAGACACAAACTACTGGAGGAAATCTCCCTATTGTGGGAGGGGCAGAAACACAAACTACTGGAGGAAATCTCCCCATTGTGGGAGGGGCAGAGTGACAAACTACTGCAGGAAATCTCCCCATTGTGGGAGGGGCAGAGACACAAACTACTGGAGGAAATCTCCCCATTGTGGGAGGGGCAGAGTGACAAACTACTGCAGGAAATCTCCCCATTGTGGGAGGGGCAGAGATACAAACTACTGGAGGAATTCTCCCTATTGTGGGAGGGGCAGAAACACAAACTACTGGAGGGAAATCTCCCCATTGTGGGAGGGGCAAAGACACAAACTACTGCAGGAAATCTCCCTATTGTTGGAGGGGCAGAGTGACAAACTACTGGAGTAAAATCTCCCCATTGTGGAGGGGCAGAGACACAAATTACTGGAGGGAAATCTCCCCATTGTGGGAGGGGCAGAGACACAAACTACTGGAGGGAAATCTCCCCATTGTGGGAGGGGCAAAGACACAAACTACTGCAGGAAATCTCCCTATTGTGGGAGGGGCAGAGACACAAACGACTTGGGGGGGGGGGGGGGTCTTACAATTGTTACAATTGTTGGAGGAGCAGCAGTTGTCCTCCAGTCTGCTTCAGGTTCTGTCTTTCAAATTTCTGTCTGATCTTTTGTTTGTGGTCTGATGAACTTTGTTTTTTTCTTGAAGTCACTTTTGAAACCTTCTTAGTGTTTTATCACATCAGGGAGCGATTATTTACCATCAGAGTGATAATTACCAGAAGTTCTATCTGTGACAATCTCTAAGCACCGGGGAAATTTCTTTTGGCTCAGCGATGCTCAGCTGCGACTCCACAGCCGCTAATCCATGGCCCGCAGCGAGCAGGTGCGCGACTTCACGGCGTTTCACTTCGGTTCTGAAGACGTGCGTTCTGCCAGTGATCCGTGCGTCATACCTGGCATGAACTCTAGACGCTGCTCGGCAATCCGAAAATCCTAATAAGCCTGCGAATATGCGGAGCAGAACAAGAGCAAGTAAACAGCTACAAGTCAACAATTTCAGCTGCTACAAATGACCATTTATTGCGACAAGGTGGGGTTGGGTGATTGGCTGTGCGACCACAATCCGTAAAACAAGGCACCATAAGGTGATTAGGAGGCCAGGGCTCTGGAAAAGTTCTACACCCAAAGTCAACATGTGCCCAGATTATGCAAAATAAAGCATTTACATATTCTGAACATGCATTAAAAGCTTTTCTCAGGGCTTTCCTCAACCTGCCCCCGTTTTCCTGTGTTTGATGTGCATTTGGGAGGCACATAAAATGCAGGTCAGAAAAATCCTGTTGACTTTAATTACAGATGGCAGTTCAGAGGCTTTCTCACCTGCGTTTTTGGATGCAACGCATCCTATTGAGGCAACTGCATTCAAATAGTAAATCACAGCTGACATGATCCCTGAAAGAAGCCAATGACCTCCGTAGCCAAAGGCGTTGTGGATAAATTCATCTTAAAAGTTGAAACTGGTTTGGATGACCAATCATAGGGGAAATGTTAAATATAATGTATGTACCATTTTGGTAGATGCTTAGTGGTGTTTTTGATAGTGTAGGATGTAGGAATAGGTAAAATTAACCTTTTTGCTGGGCCTGGTTGTGGATTTGGGGTTGGGAGTGTCAGAGTAGAAGGAGGTGTGGCCGCCTACACTTGGGCTCAGGGATACCTCCTCTGCTTGGGAATGGACTCTGCTGGCAAGAGAGGATGGACTGAGACCTGAGTGGCAGGAAACCCCATGTGAGAGAAGTGACCAATAGTTAATTTTTGTGGTCTGGAAGGAGGTCTCTCATAAAAGGGGAGGTCACATGTCCTCGGGAGACTGGAAGAAAGGGGCTCGAGGTCCAGAGGTTCGGGATCAGAGGGTTCAGAGACCCCGGTGCCTCCGGGGAGGGGGCTTGAAGGCCCGGGAGTTCAGAGATCCCAGAGCCGTATAGCCGGAGGTGACTCTAGGGAGGCCAAGGTCAGGTTCCCTGGAGCAGGAGTCATCATGAAACGCAGGAGGAAGTAGCAACAAAGCGGAAGAAGAAGGCTGGGAACAACCTTCTGTGAGTAAAACATGGACTGTTGTTGGGAGAGTGCAAAGGGGGTGCAAACCCAGTGGAGCTATTCAGAAGCACTTCTCAGGGTTCGTGAAGGAGGTTGGACACTACAAGTCACGGAAATAGGTGGTGAGGCCTAGGACTTTGAGTTTCAACTTCCAAAGCATTATTCAGATGTCAATGTAAATCGCAGCCCCAATATTGAAAAAAGTAGTACAGAAACTACTTTTTGAAATCGATGCAGTGCGGCAGATGCGGCGTCACACCGATAAGGATGGTGCCATTGACAGCAATTGCCACCAATTTGGCATGCGATTTTAAATGTCAAAGCGCTCCAGTGTGAACCAGGGCTTAATGTCCATAGTTTGAAAAAGCCAACCTTGAGCTCCAGCCTGTGACTTTGACTAGCTTGCGATCAGGGGCTGACTGGCAACTTTTGGCCCAGGGGGCAAGTACAACCCAGAGGTCCATGGTGCAGCGACTAGCCCCTCCCCTCCCTTTTCCCTGCCTCCTTCCAACTGCCATACCAGGCTGAAGCTTTGCTCCAAGTATTCTCTTCTCCACCCTAATGGGCAGGGCGGGCTGGACAGCTCCTGCTGCACCAATTCTGGGTTCCTAAACTGGCCGGCAGGGGGCAGCCAGCGCTGCAGGGGGGGGGGGGGGCAGGGCAGCTCAGTCAGGCCTGGCTGAGGAAGAAAGTCTCCAGTGGGGAACAGAGCCAGACTCTGCTTGGACAAGGCCTAGACCGTCAACTGGAGGGGCAGCCTGAAATCTGTCCTCCCTTTGTACTCAGTAGGACACCGGTAGGGGCTTTTTACTCCTCTTCACCAGGAAGCCTTTAGGCATGTCTACGGCAGTAGGAGTGTGGCCCTTTTATGGGGCTTCAGAGCAATTGCCCCCTGGCCCAGTCTGCCCCTGCTTAAAATGCCCCGTTGTCGGCTGTGTGCTCTGCAGAGCTTCCACCGCGGGAGACCAGACTGGAGCAGCTTCAAAAAAGGTATATATACATATTTCTTCTCTACAGTGCTAGATAGGTTAATCTTGGATGGTGGATGTTTGTAGATGTAGAGATTTTCACGTTAGGTTGGACTTCCACTTTTTAATCTCCACAAAGAGAAAGGACTTCCAAGCAGCACCACATTATTCATGGCAAGCAGAGCCACCAATAGGTGAGTATAGGCAGCACCCCATACCAAGTCTAGACCCCACTGGGTAAGCAGGTGGTACCAGGCTTGGCAAGGGCTGGACTCATCTTCATTCGCAGCTGCCCAACCTCTAAACATACCTTTGCTGCCTCCGCAAACCGATTGGCAGTGGAGAAGAAGGAGGAGGATAGGTACATACTATGAAGCATCTCATTGGATGCTTCAAAGCAAAGGAACACGGGGGGCCCTGTCTGGTAGGCTTTATGGGGCCCCATAATTTCTATTGGTGGACCAGATAGTCAAATGCCTTACTCACACAGTTGGGTGTAAGACACTTATTGGGCTTTGGACAGAACTGCTTCAGCCTGTTGGGTCTCGTTAGCACAACAAGCTGGAGTTACTGTTCAGAAGGCAAAGTATCAAAAAAAAACTCAGATTTCACAAATACTGTACATTGGTTGGCAAAAGAAATACAAAATCACAAAGATAATCACTTTTATTCTGTTACTCAAAACGTTTTCGAGTCAAAGAAGCCATTACAGAAAGGGGACAAAACAGCTGAGAAGCCTAACAATGCGATGACCCCCCCGGGGCCCAGAGTAGGGGCTTCCTTTGAAGCTTACAATGTACCGTTCTTCTGGAGAATGGATAAAAGAGGCGCCAACTGAATCCTATAACCAATCCGCAGTCTGTACTTTTGTGACATTTAACAATCGTTCTATTAATTGTCCGTCTATCCATGCCATTCGACTCTCAAATCACTGTTTCTCCTTGCCGATGCCGTTTGTACACATTTTTGCATTAGCTTTTCTTATCTTTGACACTCACCCCCTTTGACACATTAAATAATATGCAGGTCTCCTGGCAGATGCACCTGCCGAGCACGTTTCAATGGTGTTAGTCGACTTGAAGGCTTACAAGTGCAATCAGCCCAATAGGACACATCTATGCAATGATTGTCCTCCCCCCTGCTCGCTTACCCTAAGGAAGGTGGAGGCCTTCCCCCCAAAACGTTTTGGCTTTATCTGCTTTCTTCATCAAACAATTCAAATAGACTTTCGAGTGATATGAACTTTTGTACCAGGTGCTTTTCTAAACCCACCCAAAAAGGTCTATGGGACCTGACAGAGACATGAGATGTGTCTGCACGTGCATGGGATCTCCTTTCAGGATGGCGGCATAGAAGGAGAGAACTTTGGATGCAAGGGAGACAACAGTAAGTACTGTATTCATTTTTTTTCTCCCAAGCCCTTGTACACACGGTCGGCGATTCTGACGGAAAATGTCCGATCGGACCGTGTTGTCGGATAATCCGACTGTGTGTGGGCTCCATCAGACTGTTTCCGTCGGAATTTCCGACAGACAAAGTTTTAGAGCTGGGCTATAAAACTTTCCGACAACATGATCCAATTTGACTTTGTCCGATTGTGTGTAGAGAATTTCGATCGGACAAAGTGCAACGTATGCCCACCCAAAAGGTCTATGGGACCTGACAGAGACATGAGATGTGTCTGCACGTGCATGGGATCTCCTTTCAGGATGGCGGCATAGAAGGAGAGAACTTTGGATGCAAGGGAGACAACAGTAAGTACTGTATTCATTTTTTTTTTCCCAAGCCCTTGTACACACGGTCGGCGATTCTGACAGAAAATGTCCGATCGGACCGTGTTGTCGGATAATCCGACTGTGTGTGGGCTCCATCAGACTGTTTCCGTCGGAATTTCCGACAGACAAAGTTTTAGAGCTGGGCTATAAAACTTTCCGACAACATGATCCAATTGGACTTTGTCCGATTGTGTGTAGAGAATTTCGATCGGACAAAGTGCAACGTATGCCCACCCAAAAGGTCTATGGGACCTGACAGAGACATGAGATGTGTCTGCACGTGCATGGGATCTCCTTTCAGGATGGCGGCATAGAAGGAGAGAACTTTGGATGCAAGGGAGACAACAGTAAGTACTGTATTCATTTTTTATCTCCCAAGCCCTTGTACACACGGTCGGAGATTCCGATGGAAAATGTCCGATCGGACCGTGTTGTCGGACAATCCGACTGTGTGTGGGTTCCATCAGACTGTTTCTGAATATCCGACGGACAAAGTTTTAGAGCTTGGCTATAAAATTTTCCGACAACATGATCCAATCGGACTTTGTTCGATTGTGTGTAGAGAATTCCGATCGGACAAAGTGCCACGCATGCTCAGATCAAATTCCTAGACCAAAGCTATTGGCTACTAGCCTGAACGTAGTCCCGTCGTAAGGAAATAACGTCATCATGTTACGTACGATCGGATTTTCCGTCAACTTTGTCCAACCGTGTGTATGCAACACAAGTTTCGGACAAAATCCGTCGGATTTTGTTGTCGGAATGTCCGACCGTGTGTACAAGGGCTAAGAGGAATATCTACTAGGAAAGTAAGATTTAATTTGGAACTTCCTCTTTAAAGAAAAAAAAAAAATGAAGATTTTAACTGATTTTATATCGCTATACACAGAAATTGAAGAGATTGGGTTTCTATTAAAACTTCCATACATCAGGGTTTATATAAAAATTAATCATAACACCGCCATTACAAGGAATGAATCTTAGTCATTCATACATCAGACAGATTATTATACCTTCAGTTTAAGCGTTTTAATCAGCGGAAACTGATCATGCAAAGCTACTGAAATCTATTTTTATAGGGTATTTAGCACTCTATGCTCCTAAAAAGAAAATTAAACACGAGCACTTTTAACAAATTTTAATTTTTGTTGGTTTTATATTTTTTGTGCTTTTTTTTTTCCCCTCCACTTCAATAAAATTGTGTTTCCTTTCAAAAAATCCCATTTCCCATCTTCTTTAAGACAAAGCCAATCCCATAAAACTGGCAGCCGATAGTCTTATCAATTATCTCCTTCTCTTTTCAAAATGTACAAAAGTGCCACTAACAATGATTGAAGGCGACCACCAAAACGCACTGCGCTCCAAAACTCCACGCCTGGTGCCGGCGCACTTTCCGTCCAAGAGTTTTTTTTTCGAGGGATGTGACTAATGGTTGGGATTCGGAAAGCCGGGTTCAGATACCTCCAAAATTGATTGAGTCTAGGCATCAAAATGCAAATGAGCCCATTCTGGGTAGACTTAATTGTGATGATCTGAAAAGGCCAAATAGTGTACGGATTTGAGTTAAAGAGTTTTCTCTGAAAGGCAATCAGAGGAAAAGCCACTTCTGTGATTTATTCAAACCTACGTCGGCAAAGATCTTAATCCACTTACTCTATACATGAAGTACGCCGCTGTAATGGGATAGTAAAGTAAACAGATGAGAAGATAAACGGATAGGTTGCTTATTTTTAATTAACAAAGTTCCTCTTGATCAGTATTTCAATTGTGAAAAAAAAAAAAAAAAAATGTTTTTCAAAGCTTATGGGGCTTATTAAAAAATAAATAAATAAACTCCCATGTACATTATTTATGAAAAACTTCTGTTTTGTTGTGAAAAAGGTGAACATTAATTTCAAATAACGAATTTGTAGAAAGATTTTGACTGCCTACTGTTTTCTCATTCTAAATTCTACCAAAACTCTACTCTAAAACCCCATCTACACCTGAGCCATTTGAAGTGGGTTTCCCAAATCATTTCAATGGTCAACATCAATATTCTCTTTATATTTAATGGTGCCCATTCACACTTTGGTCATTTGCAGTAGGTTTCCCAAAACCTTTCATTAGTTAACATCAAGATTCCCATTATATCTAATGGTGTCCATTCACACCTGAGCAATGTGAAGGGTTTCCCAGAGCACTTCCAAGTGAACATCGAAATTCCCATTATATTCAATGTTGCCCGTTCACACTTGGTCATTTGCAGCAGGTTTCCCGAAACCCTTCACTTGTTAACATCAATATTCCCATTTTATCTAATGGTGCCATTCAAACCTGAGTGATTTTAGGCACTTTTCCTGAAGCGTTCACTGATCAACATTAAGATTCCTATTATATTTAAAGATGCCCATTCACACCTGAGTGACTTCAAGTGGGTTTCCCAAAGCTCTTCACCGGTCTACATCAAGATTCCCATTATATTCAATATTGCCTGTTCACACTTGGGTCATTAGAAGTGTGTTTCCTGAAAAACCTTCACTAATAACCTCAAGACTCCCGATATATTTAATGGGGCCATTCACACTTGAGTGATTTGGGAGGTTTTACCAAAGAGCTTCACCAGTCAACTTTAAGATTCCCATTATAGGGGAAATCTGCATCCCTCCGATTCCCAGAGGACCTGGCCCCCTTTTGTGACACCCTGGGCCTGCCAGTCCCTAAGCTCCCTGACTGGGACTTGATTGCTTCTCCGCCACCTCCGCCGGTGATCTGGCAGAAAGTTCCCTCCACCAAACGGCACAGAGGACCAGAGCCGGCTCGCAAATCACCTTTACACCAGTGACATGGATGGGCCCAGTCCAGTGGACGTCTCCCCTTTGCAGTTTTAGCTTCCCCCCCTGTCTTTGGGGGTTCCTTTTTTTTTTTTTTCTCCCCCCCCCCCCGATTGCCGAAGCTACACTTGCTTTTTCTTTCCCCGGGCTGATTCAGGTTGAGTTCCAGGACGGTTTCTGCCCCCCTCCCCCCGTGGTTTTGCACTAGTTGGTTCCTTTTGTGGTGTGGACTGTTGGTGCCTCCCTGACCCGGGTTCTTTTTTTCCTGGATTTTCTGGTCAGGGAGTCGATAAGGAACTGTACAGATCCGGTGTCCCTATAGGACCTCCGGACCTGTTGTTTGATAATGTTCTCCTTTTTTTTGTATCCTGTTATTGTTTTTCTTCTTTCCCTTCTTTCTAGGCTTTCTCCCCCCCCGGTCTTACCTATGACGCTCTGCCAGCGGTTCTCCCGGTCGCCGCCCCTCCTCCAGTGGTCGCCGCTCCTTCCGAGGCATCCAGACCTCCATCTAAGTAAGCTAAGTATGCCCTATACCCCACCCTTACTTGATCATGGCTAAGATTTTGTCCCTTAATGTACACGGCCTGAACTCCAACAAAAAACGCCACCTAGCGCTTAGGGAGTTCCAGCAGGCAGGGGCGGATATAGTGCTGGTCCAAGAAACGCATTTTGACCGGGGAGACTCCTTTACATTCGCCTCCAGATATTTTCCTCAGGTTTATCAGGCTTTTAACCCACGGAAGAGGGCAGGAGTCGCAATTCTTTTTCGACAGGGCACTCCCTTTACTTGCACCTCCGTATACCTAGACCCACGAGGCCACTACATCATTCTCCGCGTCTGTGGCGCACACAGGCCTTGACCCTCTGCGTCATCTATACCCCCAATGTCCGTCAACATCAATTTCTGTCCAGGGTGTTTTCCCGCCTGTTCAAGACACCCCCCGGGCTTCTGGTGATAGGGGGGGACTTCAACCTTGCTCAATCCGCACTCCGTGATCGCCTGGCTGTGGACCCTCGGGCACCCCAGGCCAGGACCTCCAGAGACTCTAGGCTGTTCCGCCAGATCACCAGAAGGCGGGGCCTGTTTGACGCCTGGCGTGCTTTGCACCCACAGGACCGCCAATACACTTTTTACTCGGCCCCCCACAGCACACACTCACGTATCGATTATTTTTTTGTCAACAACGCGACGCTTAGGGCGGTTCACTCTGCACATATACTCCCCATCACCTGGTCGGACCACGCCCCCATAACTCTATCCCTAGAATTGGACCTCCCCCTCCGTAAGCCCTGTACCTGGAGGCTGAACAATTATCTCCTGCAGCATGCTCCAGCAAAGGCGGAGCTGGAGCTTTCGCTCCGGCACTATTTTGTCGAGAACGATACCCCAGACATCTCCCTCACTACCCTCTGGGCCGCCCACAAGGCGGTCATCCGGGGACGTTGTATTGCCCTGTCCTCGGCCTTGAAGCGAGACGCACGGGCCGCTGGGTTACTGGCCGAGAAACGACTCGCGACCTTAGAGGCCCGTCTAGCGGCATCCCCCTCCCTATCCACTCTTAAGAAAATTGTCCAGGCTAGGCAGACGCTTCGGGACCTGGCGTTGGGGTCGGTAGAGAAAGCACTGGTCCGCCTACGACAACTCTACTACGACAAGGGAAACAAAGCACAGTCGCTGTTGGCCCGGAAGTTGGCAGACCGCACAGTGTCCTCCACTCCGGCCCAAGTTAAGAATAGGGGGGGAGACCTTTTGACCCACCCCCAAGCGATAGTGGACGCGTTCGCGGACTTCTACACGGACTTGTACAATAGGCCTGACATCCCCCACAACCCCCCGACCCTGGGCCTGTCTGCCCGTATTACCCAGTATTTCGAAGACATTGTACTACCCCGACTGCGGGACACGGACCTCCAGGAGTTGAACGCCTCTATTACTGAGGAAGAGCTCCTCGAGACTGTGAGGGCTCTCCCAGCCCACAAGTCCCCGGGACCGGACGGGCTCCCCTACGAGTATTACAAGACATTCTTACCCCTCCTGAGCCCGCATCTGACCAAACTGTTCAACTCCTTTCTCCGCCAAACCCCGGTCCCGACCGACATGCTGGGCTCATTTATTTCCCTCATTCCTAAGCCTGACAAAGACCCGACTTCTTGCGCTAGCTACCGGCCTATAGCTCTGCTGAATGCTGACCTTAAAATTTTCACGAAGCTCCTTGCCAACTGCTTAAATACGATCCTCCCTTCCCTAATACATAAGGATCAGGTGGGCTTTGTCAACCTGCGACAGGCGGGGGACAACACCAGGAAGATCATTGACCTCATCGACGTGGCGAACAGAGATAACATGACGTCTTTGGTCTTAAGCTTAGACGCCGAGAAGGCGTTCGACCGCCTCAGTTGGCCCTTCATGGAGGCCACGTTGCACCGTATGGGCTTTCGGGGCCCATTTCTGCGCGCGGTACAACACCTCTACACTACACCCTCCTCACAAGTTAGGACCCCCTTCGCCACATCCTCCACCTTCTCCATCGCTAATGGCACTCGCCAGGGCTGTCCGCTTTCTCCTCTTCTTTTTGCCTTGTGCGTGGAGCCTCTGGCGGCTGCCATTAGAAGTAATCCTGATATCCGTGGGATCCCAGTCAGGGGTAGAGAATTCAAGATTTCGCTTTTCGCGGATGATATTATCCTCACCCTGACTCAGCCTAGGATCTCACTACCCAATCTCCACTCAGAGCTGGACCGCTATGGAGGGCTCTCGGGCTATAAAATTAACTCTTCCAAATCGGTGGCCCTCCCTCTAAACATGGTCACGGCTGAGACGACCCATTTGCGTTCCGCGTTCCCATACAAATGGGAAAGCTCCTCCCTTAAATATTTGGGGGTCCTCCTTACACCGTCATTCCATACCCTGTACCAAGCCAACTTCCCTCCTCTCTATCGGACGATTAGGGATCTGATTCGTAAATGGAAGACCCACCACATCTCTCTCCTGGGACGGATTACGTCCATTAAGATGGTGGTCCTCCCCAAACTTCTTTACTTGTTTCAGACACTGCCAATCCCGGTTCCATATGCCCAGTTACGCGCACTCCAGAGGGACCTGCTGAAATTTGTTTGGAACTACAGGAGACACCGGGTCCCGAGTTCTGTTATGACGGCCTCACGTCTAGACGGCGGCCTGGCGTTTCCTGATTTGGTTCGTTACTACCAGGCCACTCAGCTGCGGGCCATAGCATCCTGGTTCCCACAGAGATCGTTTAATAGGTGGTCGGAGATCGAAAAAATCTGGTTAGCCCCGGTACATCCGAACAGTTTTCTCTGGGGTGCGAGTGTTGAGACTCGGGTCGGCTTCTAGGGCCGATGGCTCACCTCCGTCTGCTCTGGCGGAAGCTCTCCCGCGAGCACAGTCTCCATTCGGAGTTCTCCCCACTGACGTCCTTTCTGTATAACCCGCTCCTGCCGGCTGGCCTGACCCATCAGATGTCCTGGCCCTGGGCTTCGCGCGACCTGTTCCACCTAGGGCACCTGGTAGATCCCAGAACAAGACAGCTTCTGTCCTTCTCGGAGCTCCAGGACAAGCACGACCTCCCCAGAGAAGTGTTCTACAGCTACTTACAAATTCGACATTTTGTGCAGTCTAAAGCCCCTCGCCTACGTCTCTCCCCGCCCTCTCCTTTTGAACAGATAATTCTGGAAGGCAGACATCGCAGAGGCCTGATCTCGGACATATATCGCATTCTTAACACATACCATTTCCTAACGAAGGGCAAACATTCCTATATGAGACGCTGGGAGAGGGAGTTGGGTGAGGAGCTCTCCCTCGAGACTTGGCAGGGGGTGTGGGGCCAGGCGGCCAAGTCCTCTTTGTGCACGTTGTACAAGGAGAACTCCTACAAAATAATTTTTTTCTGGTATCAGACCCCGGATATACTCCACAAAATATACCCCTCCACCTCGGACCGCTGTTGGAGATGCCTGAAAGAGCGGGGCTCCCTGTTCCACATTTACTGGGCCTGTTCCTTGATCGCCCCTTACTGGCTAATGGTCCGCAGGCTGCTCCAGCGCTTGTTTGACTTCCCAGTACCCCACTCCCCTAAATTATTTTTACTAGGCCTGTCCCAGCCCACACTGGCCAGGCCTGGTCGGAAGCTCCTCAGGCATGTCCTAACAGCGGCCCGTTGTTTGATAGCCTTAAACTGGAAAAGCCCGGTGCCCCCGTCAAGGGAGGCCTTATACGCCAGGATCAAAGATGTTGAGCTCATGGAGAAGATGACAGCCAGAATGAGGGATAAGCTGGAGGAGCATGACCTGGTCTGGAGGAGATGGCGGCTGCTGGAGGATTGATGGCGAACCGGTATGGATGTGGTGATGTAGACCGCTGGCGCTCTAGCTCCTTTTCCTTTTCCGTTTCTTCTTCCTTGTCTCTCTCCCCTCTTCTTTTCTCCGCTTTTTTTGTGTATGTTGTTGATGGTCTTTGTCATGTTTTCCGTGTGGCATATGAGCTGAGCAGTAGACCCTGGGCGGCTTCGTGGTTTACTGTGTGGATGCTTGACTTTCTGTGTCTCTCATCCCGCTCTGCA
This sequence comes from Lithobates pipiens, assembly GCF_037356315.1. NCBI lineage: Eukaryota > Metazoa > Chordata > Amphibia > Anura > Ranidae > Lithobates > Lithobates pipiens. The sequence goes on from NW_027507685.1 coordinate 253,256,231, forward strand.
CCCCTGGTCGAACCGCCTGTTTTTGCTATACCGCCCTATACCATGTTACTGTATGCTGTATCTCTGCAATGGGCCCTCCAAATTTTGGGAGCCTTGCTGTTTTTGCTGTATGCCTGCACTGATATCTCTGCTTTCCGACCACGAAAAATAAAATTGTTATTTGGAAAAAAAGATTCCCATTATATTTAAAGGTGCCCATTCACACTTGGGTCATTTGTAGCAAGCTTCCCAAAACCCTTAACTGATCAACATCAAGATTTCCATTAATTTCAGCACTGCCCACTTAAACCTGAGCAATTTGAAGCGGGTTTCACAAAGCACTTAACTGGTCAACATTAAGATTCCCATTACATTTAAAAGGTGCCATTCACACATGAGAGATTTTAAGGTAGGTTTCTCCAAGCACTTCATTGATCATCAATATTCCCATTATTTCTAATGGTGCCCGTTCACACCTGAGTCATTTGGAGTGGGTTTCACAAAGCACTTTACTGGTCAACATCAAGATTCCCATTATATCTAATGGTGTCCATTCACACCTGAGCAATGTGAAGGGTTTCCCAGAGCACTTCCAAGTGAACATCAAAATTCCCATTATATTCAATGTTGCCTGTTCACACTTAGTCATTTGCAGCAGGTTTCCCGAAACCCTTCACTTGTTAACATCAAGATTCCCATTATATCTAATGGTGCCATTCAAACCTGAGCGATTTTAGGCACTTTTCCTGAAGCGTTCACTAATCAACATTAAGATTCCCATTATATTTAAAGATGCCCATTCACACCTGAGTGATTTCAAGTGGGTTTCCCAAAGCTCTTCACCGGTCTACATCAAGATTCCCATTATATTCAATATTGCCTGTTCACACTTGGGTCATTAGCAGTGTGCTTCCTGAAAAACCTTCACTAATAACCTCAAGACTCCCGATATATTTAATTGGGCCATTCACACCTGAGTGATTTGGGAGGTTTTCCCAAAGAGCTTCACCAGTCAACTTTAAGATTCCCGTTATATTCAAAGGTGCCCATTCGCACTTGGGTCATTTGCAGCAAGCTTCCTGAAACCCTTCGCTGGTCAACATCAAGATTCCCATTCATTTCAGTACTGCCCATTTAAACCTTTCACAAAGCACTTAACTGGTCAACATAAAAATTCCCATTACATTTAAAAGGTGGCATTCACACATGGGAGGTTTTCAGGTAGGTTTCCCGAAATACTTCATTGATCGACATCAAGATTCCCATTATATTCAATGTTGGCTGTTCACACTTCGGCCATTAGCAGCAGCTTTCCTGAAAACCTTTGCCAACATCAAGATTCCTAATATATTTAATGGTGCCATTCACTCTTGAGCGATTTTAGACGGGATTCCCAAAGAGTTTCATTGGTCAACATCAAGATTCCCATTATATTCAATGGTGCCCATTCACACTTGGGTTATTTGCAGCAAGCTTCCCAAAACCCTTAACTGACCAACATCAAGATTCCCATTAATTTCGGTACTGCCCACTTAAACCTGAGCAATTTGAAGCGGGTTTCACAAAGCACTTAACTGGTCAACATGAAGATTCCCATTACCGTACATTTAAAAGGTGCCATTCACACATGGGAGATTTTCAGGTAGGTTTCTCCAAGCACTTCATTGATCATCAAGATTCCCATTATTTCTAATGGTACCCGTTCACACCTGAGTCATTTGGAGTGGGTTTCACAAAGCACTTTACTGGTCAACATCAAGATTCCCATGGCATTTAAAGGTACCGTTCAAACCTGAGTGATTTAAAGCTGGTTTCCCAAAGCACTTCACTGATCCGCATCTCGATTTCCATTATATCCAATGGTACCCATTCACACCTTAGCCATTTTCAGCGGGTTTGATAAAGCACTTAAACGGCCAATATCAAGATTCCCATTATATTTAATGGTTCCATTCACACCTGAGCGATTTTAACCAGGTTTCCGAAAGGGTCCCACTGATGAACATCTAGATTCCCATTATATCCAATGGTGCCAATTCACACCTTAGCCATTTGCAGCGGGTTTGCCAAAGCACTTCAACGGTCAATATAAAAAATCCCATGATATTTAATAGTGCCCACTTACACCTTAAAAGTTTTAAGTGGGTTTCCTAAAGTACTTCACTGATCAGCATCCAGATTCCAATTATATTCAATGGTGCCTGTTCACACCTAAGCCATTTACAGCGGGTTTCCTGAAACCCTTCACTGGATTACATCAAGATTCCCATTATATTTAATGGCGCCCATTCACACCCAAGTGATTTTAAGCAGGGTTTCCTCGAAGGACTTCACCAGTCAACATGAAGATTGCTGTTAAGGTGTGAATTGACACTATTGAATTGAACAATTTTGAGTGGGTTTCCCAAAGTGTTTTTCTGGTCAACATCAAGATCCCCATTATATTCAATGGTGTCCATTCACACCTGAGATATTGAGTGGGTTTCACAAAGCACTTTGCCAGTCAACATCAAGATGTCCACTATATTTAAGCCAGCATACATTTTTTGTTAATTTCAAAGATAATATGACAGGAATAAACATGGAAATAAAGCAAGTATAGGATGTAGAAAGTAGACATAGTCTAAACATTTATGAGTGGCATATGCCGGATCATGAAATTTGCCATTAGATTTAATGGTGCCATTAAAACCTGAGAGATGTATGCGTGTTTCTCAAAGAGCTTTACCAGTCAACATCAAGATTCCCATTATATTCAATGGTGCCCATTCACACTTGGGTCATTTGCAGAAGATTTCCCAAAACAACTGAAAAGTCAACATCAAAACTCTCATTACTTTTAATGGTGTCCATTCCACCCTGAACGATTTGAGGTGGGTTTTGCAAACATATTCAACAGTCAACATCGAGATTCACAATATATTCAATGGTGCCATTCACACCTGAGCGATTTTAAGTAGTTTTCCTAAAGCGCTTTACTGGTCAACATCAAGATTCCCATTATGTCCAAAAGGTGCCCATTCACACCTTAGCGATCTGCAGCGAGTTTCCCAAAGCACTTCACCGGTCAACATCAAGATTCACAATATATTCAATGGTACCATTCACACCTGAGCTATTTTAAGATGGATTATCGAAGCTCTTTGCTGGTCAACATCAAGATTCCTATTATATTCAATGGTGCCCATCTACACCTTAACAATTTTAAGTAGTTTTCCAAAGCGCTTTACTGGACAACATCAAGATTCCCATTATATCCAAAGGCGCCCGTTCACACTTTACGATACGCCCGTTCACACTTTAGCCACGTGCAACAGGTTTCCATAGCACTTCTCCGGTCAACATCAAGATTCCGGTTATATTTAATGGTGCCATTCACACCCACCTGCCGCACAGAAAGATGGCTGTTTGCCACCCCCCCCCCCAAAAAAAAACAAAACACACCATCCGCCACAGCTTAGTCTATGACTAAGCCCTGAGGACAGGACGAAACACATCGGAGGGTGTGACATGGGAGGAGCTATGGCCGAGGCCGCACTTCACACTTACCTAGGATTGGGCTACTTGGTGTTAGACATGTGCAGAAAGGAAAAAATGCATTTAGTTTTCTTTAGGATAGATTCGTTATGTTACCAATTTTGTTTTAGTTGATTCGTTTTAGAATTCGGTTACGTTTTGTTAAATTTCGTTTAGTTTGTTAATCTAGAAAATTCGAAATTTTCAGAATGATTCAGATCAGTCGAAAAATGATCGGCCAATTTCGATTTCCGTCCCAAAGCAACCCCCCCCCCCCCATTTGGAAAAACCCACTCAAAATCTATCAGGTGTGAACGATATCAATGAATATATTGTGAATCTTGATGTTGACCGGTGAAGTGAATTGGGAAACTCGCTGCAAATCGCTAAGGTGTGAATGGGTGTTGGGCTGCATTCTCAGATAAGGGGATCCTCACGCCATTTTTTTTTCATTCTGGTGTGGGGTTCCCCTTAAAATCCATACCAGACCTGGTATGGCCCACCCCCACCCTGCCCACTCTGTTTTGTTTTTGTTTTTCAGAATTTTCTATCTCCACCATTTCAGCTGTCAATGGGGTCATCTGTTGTTAAGGACGCGGGGTGGCCGGCTTCCCGGCTCGCTTCTTAACAGCCAGCTATTCTTCACACAGAATTCACACAGAATTCAAATCAGTTGATCATTCATCAACCAATCCGAATCGTTCCGAAAATCTGGAATTGGTTAGAAAACGAATATTCGAAATGAAATTAAACAAATTTCAACAAAATTTTGATACTATTTCATTCAGAGCTTTGGATACATCTGATCCTCGGAATAACCAAAAAGTTTTCCGAATTTCTATTCGGACCCAAAACAAATTGCACGTGTCTACTCGGTGTCTACTCGGTGTCTACTCGGTGAGCGGCAAACATTGTCCTATATACAACATGGTTCTACTTAACAATTCTAACAATTGTTTTTGTTATATAACAGTGTGATGTTTTATGAATTTATTTTTTTAACAAAACTAAGTGTGTGGGTAGGGGGGTTGGGGGGTGGCTAAGATTCTTTAAATTGTTTTATAATATGAATACAGTAATATTTGCTCCGGGACCTTTGTCGAGTCACTTCTGCGTGGCGTCGTTTTTTCGAAGGGTCAATGGTGTCCCACGCGTTTCTCTTTCTTTCTGACCCCCTAAAACGTGTTGACTACTATTGTTGGCTTTCCTTTTCTACAATCTTTTCTTCTTTCGATGAATGGCTCATTCTCTCCCAGGCCCACTGTATTAAGTTATGGAATCCACGGCTTTGTGGCGTCCTGGATTTGACAGGCACAATTATAATCGTTGAGGCGGTAATCTTTTTCCAAGCAAACTCCACGCCGCCGTAACCTTTGCTGATGAATTACAACGCTGCCAGCGCAATAGTACGCGGCCTAATTTCCTAAAACAATAAAAACACCAAGTTCCTCATTCGGAGAGAAATGAAACACGAAGGCGATGTTATTCATGGTGAAAGCGCGGCGCGGGATTGTGTTCCAGGCATTATCTAACCCATTAAACACAACCCTGGAAATAAATATTGCCGCTTTTAATTCAATCTGTTTTTGTCTATCAATTCACTGATTGCTTTTGTTTGTTTTTTTTTTGTTTTTTTTTCTTTTCTTCGGGAGGCGGGAGAAGAAACCGAAGAATAAGAATGCAAAAAGAAAAAGCGTTTTTACATTTTTTTTTTTCTGCCGAACGCGGCTCGTGGGAGTCGTGCCGATGTGAATGGAATAGGTCAAGTCAAATACCGGCCTGAAGCAAATGTCACTGTTATTACGGGCTGAGTTATACGCTTGTTTTCCTATTATTGCGTATAAATAAATACCCTGTAATAGACATACTTAAATCTAGGCTAAATTACCCGCCGCACGGTGAGAGAATGATTTAACGCACTGCCGCGGAACGAGGGCGGATTGGTTATTCCAAGACAAAAGGCAAAATGCAGGGTTATTTCTCCACTAAAAACAATCATCAACCTGCCGGGAGACTAAAGAGCAAAACCACATTAAAGGCTCGTTCACACCGGCGGACGCGCGTTATGCGCATGAGCTGGGGGGCGTTGTGACACATTGTAACAATGCATCATTGCTTTTTTCATTTTTTTTTCCTTTAAACTTTATTTAAAGTGGTTCTAAATTCTCACATATACCCACCTGAGTAACCAGCCACAGGTGATACACGGATGAAGCTAAGTTCTCGTATATAGGTTGGACCTGTTAATCTGCAGCCTTCTCTTCTCCAGAGCTATTCAAAGTCAAAAATGTATACAGCATTTCTGAGCTCTGGAAGGCAGGGGGAAAGGATCTTATGTCACACTGCACAACATAGGGAGCTGAGTGTAATCTGAGGCCTGAGTGGAAGGAATAGAACCCCCCCCCAGTAGTGTATTTAGGTTTTGTGCTGCCCTGGGCCTGACTAAACTTGTGCACCCCCTAATTTAAATATGACCCACCCCTTCCTGTCAAGGCCCCAGCCCTTGCTGTTTAAGACCCTCCCTGAAATTTTCAAGTGGGAACACTAGTTCTGAGGGCCTGGGGGGGCGGGCAATGGATTCCCTTAATTTGCACAGATTTCCTCTCACTTCCTATTTGGCTATGGGGCAGGAAGTGAAGGGAAATCTCTGCAATGGGACAGGGATGGTAAAAAATAAACTAACATTGTCTATAACCCTCCCTTATTCCTTTCAAAATGAAAAAAAAAAGTGTTGCCTATAGTTCTACTTTACGCACAAATTTCTGATAATTTTATGGAGAGGACTAAGAAGATATAACCATGCCAATGGGGCAGAAGAAAACATATAGCACAGTGAGGAAGGTTTGTGGTATCCATGTTGATAGGACAGTCAAAATTAGAAGCGCCCACAGTTGCGGAATGCTGGCCGCCCACATACCGGAAGCAGTGCGGCCGCTTTATGGGGGCACTAGACTAATTTGCCTCTCAGCCCAGTCCGCCCCATAAGCCTGGCACTACACTAACAGTGTAGCGCAAGTCGGCAGGGACACTGTCCGTGTTGCCCCCCTGCAAAGTGCTGCCCTAGGTCTGGGCCTTGTCAGCCTAGGCCAGGATACAGCATTGCCCCCCTCAACACAGTCTTGTTGTCAAGCTTGGAGACCAGTAACTATAGCAGTAGAGAGGCTGCCACCGACCAGCTGGATAAGTGAACAAGCATATTACCCTTGGAGGATGATGTGGGCTCACCTGAGGTCTAAGTACTAACCGATGTTCACCAGAGCTGTTAGTGGAGAGTTGCTGGATTTTGTTGCATGTTAGTACCAGGACCCAGTCCTCAAGATCGCCCCACCAGGAGGCGAGCTACCCGTGGTTCCAGTAGCAGATATAGCAGGTAGGGATCAAGCAGAATTGTAGTCAGTAAACAAGTCAAAGGTTAGTAACAAGTGGTTTCAGGTTGGGATGAAGTAGAAGCGTAGTCGAGCAACAAGTCAAAGGTTGGTAATGAGGGGTAGTGAAGATACAGACAGCAGCAAGATTGACAAGAGCAAGATATTGGCTGGAGAGAGAGCACAATAATGTGGCAAACAGAAGGTATGGCTAAAATAGGAAGTTCATGGGAGGAGCAATGGGTTCAAGGTTCACCAGAAACAAGGTTCAAGGTAGGATTGTCGAATGGCTCAGATGGGCTGCTGTCTGACATCTCAGCAAGAAGAGGCATCGCCAGACACAGCAGAGGACGCAGGTCCTGACACTCTCAGGGAAACAAGGACAGCTGAGGCGGTAAATCACAGTTTGTGTGCTAGAGGGGGGACAGAGCCATCCTCTGGGATTTGGTTTTGCAGAGCAGCCCTGATCCTTTTCCTCTAGGGTCACCCGCTGGCGCTCCAGACTCCTCCTCCTCAGGCAAGTGCCTCCATGAAAAGTGTCTTTCCATGAGGCAACCGTGCATGCTTGCTCCCGAGCTGCCCTGTCTGCATCTATTGACACAGAGTGGGCGGCTTGGCCTTGTCCACTGCTCAGTAGACACAGCATTTGATTGACAGCAGCAGCTCTCGCTGTTATCAATCTGCCCAGGGAGGAGGGAGACAGTGGTGAGGGTTGCTGCTCTTGTGCACATTTCTGGATCGGATCAAGTTTAGGTAAGTATAAGTGGTGGCTAGAAGGGGGGGGGGGATTTTGCAGCACAGACGTTTTTTTTTTACCTTAATGCATAGAATGCATTAAGGTGAAAAAACTTTAAAGCTTTAGAACCACTTTAACCCTGAAGAAGGGCCTATGAACCCCTGAAAAGGGTTGGATGTTTTAAGTTTTCTTGCTGAATGAACACAAAATGTGGAAGTTTTTTTTAACCCTTAGCTTATTGGTTCAATGCTCTTATTAGACTTTGTATAGGTAGAAGTTTTTAACACCAGAACCACATGCTAAAGTGGGAAAAAAATCCACTTTATTCACCTTCAAGCCCATAAGCAAACAGAGAAGATTGCACTAAGATAAGACTTAGGCCTGATTCACACTTATGCCGGTTGCAGTTTGCATATTGCAGGTGCATTTTGTGTTTTTCAATACATGATTTTCATCCATTGAAGTTTATGGAACCAAAAACAAGTCCCCGGCTCTTTCCATAAAATACGCAGATGTGAACTACATCCATTGGAAACCATGTTAAATGGACTGTAGTGTGTTTCTGCAAGACTGAAAACACGCTAAAATATGAATAGGTGTGGACCAGGCCTAAGTGTAGCAGGTAACATGACATTTATAAGAAAAAAAATGAACTCCTATTTATTAAAATCAAATATATGTCTACATAAGGATATGGCGCAAGCACATATAAGAAGCGTCTTAAATGCCGATATAATCGTATGAGAAGATTTTTGTTTTAATGAATGGTCAGGTCACAGGATCCTTTTAAAGATGATTTCCGTGTTCCCAATCTTCTCCTTTAACCCTTTATCTTCATACAAAGAAAAATTTGAAAACATCTCCTATAGCAGCTCCGCTCTGCTCCAGACACTTTCCTCCAATACCAGCTCTGCATCCAGAAGATACACATCTTATTCTTCATACTTTTACTTTTGATATAAAAGACACCGCTTCAACTTTATCTTCCATTTTAAAAAATATGATGCTCCATCCATAGTGATAAATCTCTCTCACAAAACTTTATCGGCTTCATATTTCCCATTTTTCAGGCTTTGAACACATGAAAATGGTTAAAGTGAGACCACTTTGCATGCGCAGTAGGGAACCGGGAAATGAAGCCGAAAGGCTCCATTTCCTGATTCCCATACCCAAGATGGCGGCGGCAGGACCCGAGAGACGATCTAGAGATCGGCTTCGGGTGCCGACATCGTGGGCGCGCTGGACAGGTAAGTGTCACTATTTTAAAAGTCAGCAGCTGCAGTATTTGTAGCTGCTGGCTTTTAAAAAAAAAACGCGGAGTCCCGGCGGACTCCCGCTTTAAGCCGGTTTATCGAAGCTCTTTGCTGGTCAACATCAAGATTCCTATTATATTCAATGGTGCCCATCTACACCTTAACAATTTTAAGTAGTTTTCCAAAGCGCTTTACTGGACAACATCAAGATTCCCATTATATCCAAAGGCGCCCGTTCACACTTTACGATACGCCCGTTCACACTTTAGCCACGTGCAACAGGTTTCCATAGCACTTCTCCGGTCAACATCAAGATTCCGATTATATTTAATGGTGCCATTCACACCCACCTGCCGCACAGAAAGATGGCTGTTTGCCACCTCCCCCCCCCCCAAAAAAAAAAAAACACCATCCGCCAGCCACAGCTTAGTCTATGACTAAGCCCTGAGGACAGGACGAAACACATCGGAGGGTGTGACATGGGAGGAGCTATGGCCGAGGCCGCACTTCACACCTACCTAGGATTGGGCTACTTGGTGTTAGACATGTGCAGAAAGGAAAAAATGCATTTCGTTTTCTTTAGGATAGATTCGTTATGTTACCAATTTTGTTTTAGTTGACTCGTTTTAGAATTCGGTTACGTTTTGTTAAATTTCGTTTAGTTTAATAATCTACAAAATTCTAACTTTTCAGAACGATTCAAATTCAGATCAGTGGAAAAAAGATCGGCCAATTTCGATTTCCATCCCAAAGCAATCCCCCCCCCCCCCCCCCATTTGGAAAAACCCGCTTAAAATATCTCAGGTGTGAACGGTATCAATGAATATATTGTGAATCTTGATGTTGACCGGTGAAGTGAATTAGGAAACTCACTGCAAATCGCTAAGGTGTGAACGGGTACCTTTTGGATATAATGGGAATCTTGATGTTGACCAATAAAGCGCTTTTCTGACCTGTTGGGCTGCATTCTCAGATAAGGGGATCCTCACGCCATTTTTATTTATTTTTTCATTCTGGTGTGGGGTTCCCCTTAAAATCTATACCAGAACTGGTACGGCCCACCCCCGCCCTGCCCCCTCTGTTTTTTTGTTTTTTTTTCAGAATTTTCTATCTCCACCATTTCAGCTGTCAATGGGGTCATTTTTGTTGCATGTTAGTGCTGGATTTTGTTGCATGTTAGTACCAGGACCCAGTCCTCAAGATCGCCCCACCAGGAGGCGAGCTACCCGTGGTTCCAGTAGCAGATATAGCAGGTAGGGATCAAGCAGAATTGTAGTCAGTAAACAAGTCAAAGGTTAGTAACAAGTGGTTTCAGGTTGGGATGAAGTAGAAGCATAGTCGAGCAACAAGTCAAAGGTTGGTAATGAGGGGTAGTGAAGATACAGACAGCAGCAAGATTGACAAGAGCAAGATATTGGCTGGAGAGAGAGCACAATAATGTGGCAAACAGAAGGTATGGCTAAAATAGGAAGTTCATGGGAGGAGCAATGGGTTCAAGGTTCACCAGAAACAAGGTTCAAGGTAGGATTGTCGAATGGCTCAGATGGGCTGCTGTCTGACATCTCAGCAAGAAGAGGCATCGCCAGACACAGCAGAGGACGCAGGTCCTGACACTCTCAGGGAAACAAGGACAGCTGAGGCGGTAAATCACAGTTTGTGTGCTAGAGGGGGGACAGAGCCATCCTCTGGGATTTGGTTTTGCAGAGCAGCCCTGATCCTTTTCCTCTAGGGTCACCCGCTGGCGCTCCAGACTCCTCCTCCTCAGGCAAGTGCCTCCATGAAAAGTGTCTTTCCATGAGGCAACCGTGCCTGCTTGCTCCCGAGCTGCCCTGTCTGCATCTATTGACACAGAGTGGGCGGCTTGGCCTTGTCCACCGCTCAGTAGACACAGCATTTGATTGACAGCAGCAGCTCTCGCTGTTATCAATCTGCCCAGGGAGGAGGGAGACAGTGGTGAGGGTTGCTGCTCTTGTGCACATTTCTGGATCGGATCAAGTTTAGGTAAGTATAAGTGGTGGCTAGAAGGGGGGGGGGGATTTTGCAGCACAGAAGTTTTTTTTTTTTACCTTAATGCATAGAATGCATTAAGGTGAAAAAACTTTAAAGCTTTAGAACCACTTTAACCCTGAAGAAGGGCCTATGAACCCCTGAAAAGGGTTGGATGTTTTTAGTTTTCTTGCTGAATGAACACAAAATGTGGAAGTTTTTTTTAACCCTTAGCTTATTGGTTCAATGCTCTTTTTGGACTTTGTGTAGGTAGAAGTTTTTAACACCAGAACCACATGCTAAAGTGGGGAAAAAAAATCCACTTTATTCACCTTCAAGCCCATAAGCAAACAGAGAAGATTGCACTAAGATAAGACTAAGGCCGCGTACACACGCGGGGACTGTTCGCCCAACTTTGTCCGTCAAACAGTTTCAGCAAACAGTCCGCTCAAAATTAGCATGGACGGACTTGCCCACACACGACGAACGAACAGTTTGCTGAAACCGTGCGCGATGACGTGAACGGCACGTACGACGGGACGCAAAATACGACGTCCTATACATTGCATTACAACTTTCGGCGTGTAAATCCTTTCTGAGCATGCGCGGAACTTTGTTTGACGAACAAGCCTACACATGAGGGGACTGTTCGCTGAAACCAAGTTTCAGCGGACAGTTTTTCGGAAATTCCGAAAAACCTTGTTCAGCAAACTGTTCGCTGAAACTGTCCGCTGAAAGCCCACACACGGGCGGATTGTCCGCCGAAACACTGTTCAGCGGACAAAGTTGGGCGAACAGTCCCCGCGTGTGTACGCGGCCTTAGGCCTGATTTAACACTTATGCCGGTTGCAGTTTGCATATTGCAGGTGCATTTTGTGTTTTTCAATACATGATTTTCATCCATTGAAGTTTATGGAACCAAAAACAAGTCCCCGGCCCTTTCCATAAAATACGCAGATGTGAACTACATCCATTGGAAACCATGTTAAATGGACTGTAGTGTGTTTCTGCAAGACTGAAAACGCGCTAAAATATGAATAGGTGTGGACCAGGCCTAAGTGTAGCAGGTAACATGACATTTATAAGAAAAAAAATGAACTCCTATTTATTAAAATCAAATATATGTCTACATAAGGATATGGTGCAAGCACATATAAGAAGCGTCTTACATGCTGATATAATCTTATGAGAAGATTTTTGTTTTAATGAATGGTCAGGTCACAGGATCCTTTTAAAGATGATTTCCGTGTTCCCAATCTTCTCCTTTAACCCTTTATCTTCATACAAAGAAAAATGTGAAAACATCTCCTATAGCAGCTCCGCTCTGCTCCAGACACTTTCCTCCAATACCAGCTCTGCATCCAGAAGATACACATCTTATTCTTCATACTTTTACTTTTGATATAAAAGACACCGCTTCAACTTTATCTTCCATTTTAAAAAATATGATGCTCCATCCATAGTGATAAATCTCTCTCACAAAACTTTATCGGCTTCATATTTCCCATTTTTCAGGCTTTGAACACATGAAAATGGTTAAAGTGAGACTATAAAAAGTGGAAATAGAACGTCTTCACTGGTCACATGAAATAAGACAATACAACAAACTACAGATTTAGGAAGGTAGATGGAACAGATTATTCCAGCTATTCTGACATTGTAAAAACACCAATTTGTTGCTAAACATTACTGGCATATCAGATACCACTTAAAGTATCTGAAGCAGATGTATATTGGCAGCTCTGCTCCAGAGTTCATCTCTGTTTCTGTATTCGGCTTCCCTCTAGAGTCCATTTCCTTTCTGGTTTCGGCTACATGCACAGTTCAATTTCCTTTTTTTTCCGTCTAGCTTCATTCCGATTTTGTCTACGCTCTAGAGTCCATTTCTTTTTCCATTTCAGCTATTCTCCAGAATCCAGCTTCCTTCACATTTCATCCAAGCTCTGGAGTCCAGCTTCCTTCACATTTCATCCAAGATCTGGAGACCAGCTTCCTTCACATTTCATCCAAGCTCTAGAGTCCAGCTTCCTTCACATTTCATCCAAGATCTGGAGACCAGCTTCCTTCACATTTCATCCAAGCTCTAGAGTCCAGCTTCCTTCACATTTCATCCAAGCTCTGGAGTCCAGCTTCCTTCACATTTCATCCAAGCTCTGGAGTCCAGCTTTCTTCACATTTCATTTAAGCTCTGGAGACCAGCTTCCTTCAAATTTCATCCTAGCTCTGGAGTCAACATCCTTCGCATTTCATTCAGGCTCTGGAGTCCAGCTTCCTTCACATTTCATCCAAGATCTGGAGACCAGCTTCCTTCACATTTCATCCAAGCTCTAGAGTCCAGCTTCCTTCACATTTCATCCAAGCTCTGGAGTCCAGCTTCCTTCACATTTCATCCAAGCTCTGGAGTCCAGCTTTCTTCACATTTCATTTAAGCTCTGGAGACCAGCTTCCTTCAAATTTCATCCTAGCTCTGGAGTCAACATCCTTCGCATTTCATTCAGGCTCTGGAGTCCAGCTTACTTCACATTTCATCCAAGCTCTGGAGTCCAGCTTCCTTCACACTTCATCCAAGCTCTGGAGTCCAGCTTCCTTCACATTTCATCCAAGCTCTGGAGTCCAGCTTCCTTCACATTTCATCCAAGCTCTGGAGTCCAGCTTCCTTCACATTTCAGCCCCGTACCAAAATCCAGCTTTTTTCAAATGTCATCCAAGCTCTGGAGTCCAGCTTGATTCCTATTTCAGTCAAGTTCTGAAGCCCACCTTCTTTCTGATTTCAGCCCTACTCCAGTGACCAGTTTACTTTTTTACGTCAAATCCACTTAGAGGTTCTTCCAATTTCAGCCATATTTCCTTCTGATTTCAGTTTCACTCCAGAGTCCAGCTTCTGATTTCAGCCCTGCCCCAGAGTCCAGCTTCTTTCCCATTTCAGCTACACTTCCGAGTCTAGTTTCATTCCAATTACAGCAAAAGCTCTGGAGACCTGCTCCTTTTCTCATTTCAGCCTGCTCCAAAGTCCAGCTTCTTTCTGATTTCAGCTACACTCTGGAGTCCAACTCCATTTTTATTCAAGTCTTTAAATTAATTGCGTATCAGACACAGAGTGGTACTGTGGATACAAAACAAAGTAAAACATGCCACGTCTCGATATTTGAAGTTATTAGACAGAACAATTGTTGAAAATGATGGACTTTATAGGCATAACACACAAGTTTGTTTAAAAAAGATTTTTAATAAAATACTTAATGCAAAGCATACATGGATTTGCATAAAACACTAGTTGCCTCAGAGCAAAACAATTACACTGTCAATGTAGTCTGTTTAAATCATATATTGATCAAAGACTCAAACAATTCCATTTTGCTATGACAAATAGTAATTAACATAGGCAAAGCAAACAAAAAAAAACAGTAATATAGACAGTGTATCATAGATGACTCAGCTCGAAATTGCCCTACATGTTACGCGTTATATAAACGCTTCATCAGGAGCTTTTGGAGTTTTATTCCTTAATATAGGTAGAGTGAACGTGTGTAAATGAGCGGGGGACAGTAATATGGACCTAGGCATACAGTTTTAGATTTACCCAGGGATCTCCAGGAGTATTATCCTCCAAATGCAGTCAATCCCGGGAAGTTCCAAGAATGGAATATCGTATATAATTAATTTGCTGGTAGGAGACCACCATAATCTCTAAACCAAAGGATTAAAGACATTCCCCCGCTCGGGGACAGCACCGCGTCATGGAAAGGGCTACTTTCCATGACATGGTGCTGGTGCAATTACCACCTTAATCAGCCACAGAACCTGTGTAATTAATATGTGTTCAGGTTTAAAGGGTTGAGGTGGCAATCACATGCTCATCTCTGACCTTGATCCTGTTACCGAACTTGGCTTGTGACTCGGATCTGCTCTCTATTGGACTGGATAAGGTTCCCAAGTTCTGTGGTTCCATCCTCTTGGCACCTGATCCCTTCTGTTGCCATACCAGTTCGTCTCCAAACTTTCAGGGTGCTCAGATAGGGAATGTGCAAGGGACCTCCCTCAGTGGCGGAACTACCGGGTTCACAAGTGTTACACATGTGAACGGGCCCTGGCGTTCCACCAAAGTGGTGGTGGGGGGGGGGAGATGGCAGGAAGGGGGTCCACTGCACAATGGGCTCAGTTCCCACTGCTGCAACCCCAAAGTTGTGTGATTTGCTTTTGACTTGCGATTTCCTTGCAACTTTGGTAATTTACTATTGCAGTCTATGGCACTCAAGTCGCACAAAAGTACTGGAGGAAAGGGCCCCAGGATAAATGGGAAGGGTCCTGGCAGGGAGGGAAAGGCCAAAGGGCCCCCGGGGGCAAATGGAAAGGGCCCGGACAGTCAGGCTTCATGATTTCTTGCACCATGGCCCTAAAAGGTTCTAGTTACAACTCTGGCCACTCTCACCATCTCAAACTCCTGATAAAAGGCACAAGACACGTTGGTTATACTTTGTGGACTATAAATGTTATCAATTGCTGCAGATCAAGCTGTAATTTGGCTCCCTCGCTCTTCCCCAAACAGGCGATAAAATCTATCCATGACCTGTGATAAGATCTATCCATGACCTGTCATTCAGTGGGACCCGGGGTATCATTGTTCCGTTCCAAATCAGAATTTTAAAACCATTTTTACACTTCCCTGGAACATCATCTTCTCAGATTACTTCTCTGGATGATGACGGCCATTGTGAGAGGCAGCATAAGCGCTCCAGCCTTGAAAGCCACAAAATCAATATAAATGGATTGACTGATGCTTTTGAAAAAAAAAAAAAAATAGCAAGATAGAAGAAAAATGACTGCTTTAATGCAAGCAATATATTTAAAGAAAGCACCAATGAATGCATTTAGATCCAGCTGCAGCCCTAACATTAAAAAGGATTACCTCTTTCGGACGGGCTCTATAAATACTCCATTGCACATACGGTGCGGCTCGATAGGACGCGGCCGCAGCTGGGAGCCTCTTTGCATAATAGATTAATACAGCAGAGTCTTGTAAAATGGAAATAGAGGATTCTTTACAAGGCCTGCTGCTTAGCTCGACATTTCTGGAACAAAACAAAGGTCACCTTGCAATAGTCACATCGCCTTGAATTGTTTTTACCACCTTGGCTCGGGGCCAAGTGGCTAATATACCGAGACAACAAACAGCAGATGCAATCCGAAGGCTTTTTTTTGGGGGGGGGGGGGGGGGGAGTACAAATGAAAAACACTACAGGAGGAACGGTATTAGGATTCTTTACAAGATACTTTAGGCTGAACTTACATGGGTGATCTTTACTTACAGTGGCTGAAAAAAGTATTCATACCCCTTTTTTTTTTTTTAAGTTCTACATTTTGTCATAGTTTCACAATGGCAGCGCTCCATGGGACCAGTATAAAAGATCTTGCCAATTAATGAATTAAATCAAGTTAATTTATTGGATGCGCTTTTACAATTAAAAACAACCATCAATAAGACTGAGACGAGCCAAAAGTGGACAATTCACAATAGTACATGTGTGTGTAAGCGCACATAGCAAAATACTCATGGTAAAGCCAGAAAAAATGCATATACATATATCTAAATATATATATACACACACACACACACATATATATATATATATATATATATATATATATATATAAAATATGTAATATTATTGGAGCGCACTGAGGACATCAAGTTCTTCACTGAGGCCCTCAGGGGAGAGGGAACCCAACTGATAAATCCAAAAGGTCTCCCTTCGGCAAAGAAGGGAGAACCTTTCGTTATCAGTTAACGTACCTCTGGGGATTGACTCAATGGCAAGTATTTCCATGTGTCTAAAATATTTATTGTGCACCTGACGACAGTGGCATGGAACGCTGTGCTTGACACAACCCTTACTGGTTAGTCTACGATGCTCACCCACTCTAGTGTGTAGGGTATGTATTTTACGACCCACGTGCAAAAGACCAAATGAGCATCGCAAGACATAGACAACAAACTCAGTAGAGCATGTAATAAACTGTTCTATTTGAAAGGACATCTCCCTTGCAGAGCGGACTATTGGGTTATTTACTCCAGCATCGGAACTTGTAGCGTCTGTTGATGTTAAACCCTTGTCATCTGGCAATATCGTATATATTATTTATCGAAGTGCTTCAACAATGACTATGAGTTTGGCGTCATCAATTATTTTTTGCTCATCTCAGTCTTATTGATAGTTGTTTTCAATTGTCAGGTGCATCCAATATATAATATTATTGGAGCGCACTGAGGACATCAAGTTCTTCACTGAGGCCCTCAGGGGAGAGGGAACCCAACTGATAAATCCAAAAGGTCTCCCTTCGGCAAACAAGGGAGAGCCTTTCGTTATGAGTTAACGTACCTCTGGGGATTGACTCAATGGCAAGTATTTCCATGTGTCTAAAATATTTATTGTGCACCTGACGACAGTGGCATGGAACGCTGTGCTTGACACAACCCTTACTGGTTAGTCTACGATGCTCACCCACTCTAGTGAGTAGGGTATGTATTGTATGACCCACGTGCAAAAGACCACATGAGCATCGCAAGACATAGACAACAAACTCAGTAGAGCATGTAATAAACTGTTCTATTTGAAAGGACATCTCCCTTGCAGAGCGGACTATTGGGTTATTTACTCCAGCATCGGAACTTGTAGCGTCTGTTGATGTTAAACCCTTGTCATCTGGCAATATCGTATATATTATTTATCGAAGTGCTTCAACAATGACTATGAGTTTGGCGTCATCAATTATTTTTTGCTCATCTCAGTCTTATTGATAGTTGTTTTCAATTGTCAGGTGCATCCAATATATAATATTATTGGAGCGCACTGAGGACATCAAGTTCTTCACTGAGGCCCTCAGGGGAGAGGGAACCCAACTGATAAATCCAAAAGGTCTCCCTTCGGCAAACAAGGGAGAGCCTTTCGTTATGAGTTAACGTACCTCTGGGGATTGACTCAATGGCAAGTATTTCCATGTGTCTAAAATATTTATTGTGCACCTGACGACAGTGGCATGGAACGCTGTGCTTGACACAACCCTTACTGGTTAGTCTACGATGCTCACCCACTCTAGTGAGTAGGGTATGTATTGTATGACCCACGTGCAAAAGACCACATGAGCATCGCAAGACATAGACAACAAACTCAGTAGAGCATGTAATAAACTGTTCTATTTGAAAGGACATCTCCCTTGCAGAGCGGACTATTGGGTTATTTACTCCAGCATCGGAACTTGTAGCGTCTTTTGATGTTAATCCCTTGTCATCTGGCAGTATCGTATATATTATTTATCGAAGTGCTTCAACAATGACTATGAGTTTGGCATCATCAATTATTTTTTGCTCATCTCAGTCTTATTGATAGTTGTTTTCAATTGTAAAGTGCATCCAATAAATGAACTTGATTTAATTCATGAATTGTCAAGATATTTTATACTAGTCCCATCGAGCGCAGCTATTGTGAAACTTTGTCCTTTTGTCCACCTTTTCCCAGTGGTTGGCAGATGCACTGGGCTCCAGATATTTCTATATAGTTTTATGACACGCACTTGTTCTTTATGGACTATCCATTTTAGCGCTTAAAGAGTCTTTTGTTTTCGTTCACATTTTGTCATGTTACAACCAAAAATGTAAATGTATTTTATTGGGATTTTTCGTGATAGACCAACACAAAGTGGTACATAATTGTGAAGTGGAAGGAAAATGATAAATGGTTTTCAATTTTTTTTATGAATATGTGAAAAGTGCGGCAAGTTGTAGTGGAACAAATTGCCTTCATGAGTCACCCAATTTAGTAAAAATAGAGTCCACCTGTGTGCAATTTAATCACAGTATAAATACAGCTGTTCTGTGAAGCCCTCAGAGGTTTGTTAGAGAACCTTAGTGAACAAACAGCACCATGAAGGCCAAGGAACACACCAGACAGGCCAGGGATAAAGTTGTGGAGAAGTTTCAAACAGGTTTAGGTTAAAAACAAAATATCCCAAGCTTTGAACATCTCACGGAGCTCTGGTCAATCATCATCCAAAAATGGAAAGAGTATGGCACAACTGCAAACCTACCAAGACATGGCCGCACCCCTAAACTGACCGGGCCGGGCAAGGAGAGCATTCATCAGAGAAGAGCCAAGGTCCATGGTAACTCTGAAGTAGCTGCAGAGATCCACAGCTCAGGGGGAAGAATCTGTCCACAGGACAACTATTAGTCGTCTCTCCACAAATCTGCCCTTTATGGAAGAGTGACGAGAAGAAAGACATTGGTGAAAGAAAGTCATAAGAAGTCCTGTTTGCAGTTTGTGGGAAGCCACATGGGGAACACAGCAAACATGTGGAAGAAGGTGCTCTGGTCAGATGAGACCAAAATGTGATTTCTGGATGTGATTGCTTACCGAGACTTTTTGAAGAAAACAAAGTGTAAAAGCCCTTTTGTTCTAGAAAGGTTTTAGCAGATTTAAAGTGGTTCTCAAGGTTCAAGGTTGCTTACTTTCCTACATTCCATGCACAAAGGTAAAAAAAACCTTCTGTGGTCAGTAGCCCCCCTAATACTTACCTGAGCCCCAGTGCAATCCAGCGATGTGCACGAGACCCTCGGGTCTTCTTCCCCTTTGCCTTTAATCTGGATTGGTGATCCTTATTGATACAGAAAGCAGAGCTGAGATAATGATGTCAGCATCGTCCTCTACATCAGTATTCTGTGAATGAAGGCCTGACACTTTCAAAATGTCCTCAGCCCAGATACATCCTAAATATAGAGCCATTTATCCAACTGTCCATCCAGAGCCTCTGGTTTATAGACCGGATACATCCTAAATATAGAGCCATTTATCCAACTGTCCATCCAGAGCCTCTGGTCTATAGACCGGATACATCCTAAATATAGAGCGATTTATCCAACTGTCCATCCAGAGCCTCTGGTTTATAGACCGGATACATCCTAAATATAGAGCCATTTATCCAACTGTCCATCCAGAGCCTCTGGTTTATAGACCGGATACATCCTAAATATAGAGCGATTTATCCAACTGTCCATCCAGAGCCTCTGGTTTATAGACCGGATACATCCTAAATATAGAGCCATTTATCCAACTGTCCATCCAGAGCCTCTGGTTTATAGACCGGATACATCCTAAATATAGAGCGATTTATCCAACTGTCCATCCAGAGCCTCTGGTTTATAGACCGGATACATTATAAATATAGAGCCATTTATCCAACTGTCCATCCAGAGCCTCTGGTTTATAGACCGGATACATCCTAAATATAGAGCGATTTATCCAACTCTCCATCCAGAGCCTCTGGTTTATAGACCGGATACATTATAAATATAGAGCCATTTTCCAACTGTCCATCCAGAGCCTCTGGTTTATAGACCGGATACATTATAAATATAGAGCCATTTTCCAACTGTCCATCCAGAGCCTCTGGTTTATAGACCAGATACATCGTGAATAAAGAGCGGGAAGGTGGAAACATCCACCTCCTCCTGACCTCCTCCATCTCCTGCCCTCTGCCATAATGCTGCAGAGCCAAAACCTCTGGTATGATGGGGGGGGGGGGGACTCTGACTATACAGGGGCAATTTTAATGTGGCGGGGGACCTCTGATATGATGGAGGAGGGCCTCAGTTGTGAAGAGGAGGGACCTCGGATGTAATGTGGTACCTCTGATGTGTTGAGGGGTGGCTCTGATATGATAGGAGGGTCTTCTGATATAATTGGGGGGGTGGTAGGGATCACAGATGTGACGGGGGACCCTCTCATGTGATGGAGGGACCTTTGAGGTGATGAGGGGTCCTCTGATGTTATGGGTGTACCCTCTGGTGTGATGGGAGGTCACTAATGTGATGGGAGAACCTCTGATATGATGGGGGGGACCTCAGTTGTGAAGAGGAGGGACCTCTGAGGTAATGAGGTACCTCCGTTGTGATGAGGGGTGGCTCTGATATGATAGGAGGGTCTTTTGATATAATTGGGGGGGGGGGGTGGTAGGGATCACAGATGTGACGGGGGACCCTCTGATGTGATGGAGGAACCTTTGAGGTGATGAGGGGTCCTCTGACCTAACGTCCGTACCCTCTGATGTGATGGAGGGACCTTTGAGGTGATGAGGGGTCCTCTGATGTAATAGGTGTACCCTCTGATATGATGAAGGGACCTTTGAGGTGATGATGGGTCCTCTAACATAACAACCATACCCTCTGATGTGATGGAGGGACCTTTGAGGTGATGAGGGGTCCTCTGATGTAATAGGTGTACCCTCTGATATGATGGAGGGACCTTTGAGGTGATGAGGGGTCCTCTGACATAACGTCCGTACCCTCTGATGTGATGGAGGGACCTTTGAGGTGATGAGGGGTCCTCTGATGTAATAGGTGTACCCTCTGATATGATGAAGGGACCTTTGAGGTGATGATGGGTCCTCTAACATAACAACCATACCCTCTGATGTGATGGAGGGACCTTTGAGGTGATGAGGGGTCCTCTGATGTAATAGGTGTACCCTCTGATATGATGGAGGGACCTTTGAGGTGATGATGGGTCCTCTAACATAATAGCCATACGCTCTGATGTGATGGAGGGACCTTTGAGGTGATGAGGGGTCCTCTGACATAACGTGCGTACCCTCTGATGTGATGGGAGGTCACTTATGTGATGGGAGAACCTCTGATATGATGGGTGGGACCTCAGTTGTGATGAGGAGGGACCTCTGATGTGATGGGGTACCTCTGATGTGATGAGGGGTGGCTCTGGTAAGATGGGAGGGTCTTCTGATATAATTGGGGGGATGGTAGGGATCACAGATGTGACAGGGGACCCTCCGATGTGATAGAGGGACCTTTCAGGAAATGAGGGGTCCTCTGATGTAACGGTTGTACCCACTGATGTGATGGGGAGGTCACTAATGTGGCAGGGAACCTCTGATGTTATGATGACCTGTGATGTGAAGGAGGTACTGTGATGTGATGGGGGACCTCTGATTTGATAGGTAATGTAATGTAATGTAGGTAATGGGCTGATGTGAAGGTAATTTCATGGAGACAGTTGTGTGCACTGTACCAGGCTCAGGTTTCCCTTTGATAAATACCATTTAAATTTTTTACATTTTAGGCTTGGTGCCTCCAGAGATTGCATAAAGGTTGAGGAACGCTGCCTTATGCCATTCTTCTGCTCTCTCTTATTTTTGGATTGCCACCCTAGGACAGGATGTGAAAATATAGAAATAAAAGCCTGATAAAAAAAAAAAAACACTAATGCAGCCGCCACATCCTAGGACTGTTCAGCTACAATCTTGCATTTTATTTTTTTTATTAAGTTTGGATACATTGTAATATTTTTTTTCCAGCTCCTTGATTATCATAATAATTAAACTATAAAAATAATAATCCTTTTCACATCAGTTATGTTCAGCATTTTGGAGGCGATGCGAGTGAATAAATGAACGTGATCCGACGCAATGCTTAGGAAGAAAAAAGATATTTTAGCATTTTGAGCGACTGCTTCTAAAACAATAACAATTAAGATCTGAAGGGCAGGATCAGCTGTCACGGCATCGAATTGCAATGAAAATGGTGAGGAAGCGTCCCGTAATCTGTTGTGACAGCTCAGAAACAATGGCGTCCTGTCAGCGTTACACTCACTAAATGCGGAATATTATAATTTCATCTTAAAGTCGTTTTTTGAGGAATAAATGCGGCCGAGGCGCATTACGAAGATGACCGCAAGCAGCCAGGTTTGTCCTTAACAACGCCAAAACATCGAAGGGTTTGTGGGTAGCCATGCTTTTCAGACCTCTCCCGCCAACTGCTTGCGTTTTATGTATATCCGGGGTCACAGATCATCTTAAAAATTACATTATTAACCCCTTCCCGCCGAGCGTACGCAGATATGCAGCCTCGGCTTTCGGGGGTTATACCGGGAAGATGCCCGCCGCTGCAGGCATCATCCCGGTACGGTTGTTTAGAGTGGGCGATCGGCTTTCCGAGGCTAACAACCGATGCGGCTAAAAGCCGCTTGGCTGTTATCCTGGAGGAGCGGGAGGGGACATCCCCACCATCCTGCCGCCACCCAGCGGGCCTCCCGTCCCACCAGGAGACCCGATCGATGATCCGGTGTCTTGTCATATAACGTCCTCCATCCGATAGTGTCCGCTGCGTACTGCGCATGCGCAGTACACAGCAACACAGATTCAGAAAATTGCCGAGGATGAATGGCGCCTGCGAAGCTCGCCCGCGAGGGGTCCTCTAATATTCACAACCCTATGTCTGCTTGGATGGTGGGGCTACCACCTCCACTCACGGCGCAGGCGCCGTTCAGCTTCGGAAATTTTCCGAAGCTTCGTCTGCTCCGTACTGCGCATGCGCAGTACGGGGCAGACACTATTTGATGGCCGGACACTATACGGCAGAACACCGGCTCTTCTGGCGCCTAGTGACAGAATGGAATCGTTCCAGTCTGCTGATTGTAAACACGGAAGCAATGTCACAACGTCACTTCCGGTTTACTCGGCTGCCAATGGCGTCGGTTTAAAAAATATATATATGTAGTGCCGGCTCCTGAAGAGCACGTGCTGTGTTTTTGAAAGTTAAGGTTACATCTGATCTGTAGTTTGGTTTTGGGTACAATTGTTCTAAATTTGTACCTCAGTATCAGTCTGACTGGA